>NW_016912944.1:416833-450854 GCF_001483705.2 Eufriesea mexicana | reverse complement strand
ATTCCGGAATAATCAACTCATTGTACGGTTATGGCTTGAGACATTTCCAGTTGAGAGCGCGGTACATTTTACTTCCATAAATATAGCACTGTAGGGGTTGGAATATTCTGCTAAATGATCATATATATCTTATAATAATTCTAGTATGTCAAAATACACATCCAGCGATCCTCGGGATATTAGCAATTTACAACACAGCACTGAGTGCAGCCTCCATCACAGTAATGTAGCCGTCGGACTACTTTGCTCACTGATGATGGAAATTCTAATGTAATACTTGAATGACTTATGCATAGTGTGACTAGTGATATTTGCAATTCACAGTACGGTAATTGTCAAATCGACCAAGATAGCACTGTTTCCTTTGGTTTAAATTGGTCACTGAATATGTATGTTGCACATAAATTGTAGAACGAAAGATGACCGTCCATCATCCCTCAAAAAATTGACAATTGTCAACACATCACTGAATACAGCCATCGTCAAAGTAATGCAGCCGTTGTACTGCTTTGTTGAATGATTGTGTAAATTCCGAAGCATCTCTAGAATAAACTGTCCGGTAATTATTACATCTACTAGCAGAGGACATTTGCGGTTCGATTAAGGAGCTCACTGAAGTTGTATATTCTTCCGCGATTGTAGAATATAATATGAAGGTCCACTGCCCTCGAAATATGAACAATTGACAACACAGCACTCAATACGGCCATTGTCACAATAATGTAGCCGTTGGTGTGCTTTGTTCACTGATGACGTAAATTCCAAACCAATGCCAGAATAATCAATGTATAGTACGGCTATGTCTTGAGATATTTCCATTTGACTTTACGGTACACACTGCATCCACAAATAAAGAACAGCATCCGCAGGATTATTCTGTTCAATGATGATTTATTTTCTATAGCAATTCTGGAATGACAAAATACACATCCACTGACCTTCGACATATTAACAGTTTACAACGCAGTCCTGAATACAGCCGCCATCACAGTAATGTAGCCGTTGTACCACTTTGTCCACTGATGGTGCAGATTCCAAAGCAATTCTGAAATAATCAACGTATATTACGGTTATTGCTAGAGATATTTAAAGTTGAGGGTACGGTACACACAACATCCACCAATATAGCACAGTAGCCGTTGGATTAATCTTCTGAATGGTGAATTAATTCCTATAACAATTCTGGAATGACAAAGAAAAGATCCCCTGAATTCCGGGATAATAACTATTAAAGACATAGCTATGAGTACATCCGCCAATACAGTATTGTAACGGCTGAATATCATTTTCCACAGATAATGTCAGTCCCAAGGTAAACCTAGTTTAATCAATGTATACTACGGTTCTGTCGAGAGATATTTACATATGACAGTACGGTGCTTCGTACACCTACCAGCAGTGCACTGCGGCCGCCATATTAATCTGTACGATGATGATTTAGTTTTTATGCACGTTCTAGAATGACAATGGGAGGTTCATTAACCCTCGATATATTTACAGTTGACAAAACAGTCATGAGTACAACCATCATCACAGTGGTGTAGCTCTTGGTATGCATTGTTCACTGATGATGTGAATTAGAAAGTGAGTTTAGAATAAACAGTATATAGTGCGGCTGTGACTAGTGATATTTAGTATTCGCTGTACGGCATTTAGTTCGTCTGTCAACACAGCACTGCATACGCTGTATTAATCCGTTCAAAGATGTTTTAGATTTTATAGCAATCCTACAAGGACAGAAGGCAGATCCATTTTCGCTCGAGACATTTACAACTGACAACACTGTACTGCGTACAGTCATCGCCACAGTAGTGTAGCCGTCGGACTGCCTTGTTCACTGATGTTATAAGTTCCAAATCAGTTGTCGAATAAACAATGTATATAACGCTTGTGGCTTGAAACATTTAAAATTTACCTTACACTACATATTACATCCACCAATGTATCACTACTGCAGTTCAAATAATCTGATCAATTATGATATATATTCTATAAGAATTCTAGAATGACTCAATTCAGATCCACTGACCCTCGCGACATTAACAACGGAAAAAACTCTACTGGCCATAGCCGCCACCATAGTAACGTATACATTGCACTACATCTTTCACCGATTATGTCCATTCCTAAGTAACTCCGGGATGAAATATTTATAATACGGTTATGGCAAGTGACGTTTATATCTCACATATCAGTAATTAGTACATCCACGTACAAACCAAAGTCGCCACTGAATTAAGTTGGTCGCTGATGTATATTGGACAGTTCCATTATCCCTCGAGTCACTAACAATTGACAAAACATTACTGAGTACAGCCATCGTCACTGTATAGTAACGGTAGAATAACGTTGTTCACTGATAATATAAATGCCAAAAGAATTCTAGAGTAATCAGCGTACAGTGTGGTCATGGCTAGAGACACATACGAGTTACTGTACGGTACAACGTACATCTTCCAATAGAGCACTGTTGCCGTTAGATTTATCATTTCAATGATTACTAAGATTCTATAAGAACTCCGGAATGACAAAATACAAATACATTATCGCGCGGGACATTAAAAATTGACAACACAATACTGAGTAAAGGCATCGTCACCGTGATGTAGCTGTTGGCACAATTTGTTCACTGTTGATGATAATTACAAAACAATTCTTTAATAATCAAATTATATTACGGTTACGGCTTGTGATGCTTCCAACTGACGGCAAGGCACTTATTACATCCAATATTACAGCACCTTAGGCGTTGGATTATACGGTTCACTGATGATTTAAATTCTGTAACAATTCCGGAATGGCAAAACCCATGTCCACTCCATCTCGAGGAGTGAACTATTAACAACAATGTACCTAGCACAGCCGTCGTCACGGTAACGCAGACGTTGGACTACTTTGTTCACTGACGATGCAAATTCCAAAGGGATTCTGGAATGCTCAATGTATATTACGGTTATGGCATGAGATATATCCAACTGACACTACGGTACACACTACATCCACCAATATAGCACACTAGCCGATGGATTAATCTGTTCACTAATGAATTAGGTACTATAACAATACTAGAATGACATAGTACAGACACTCTGACCTATGAAATGTTAACAATTACCGACACAGCATGGAGTACAACCTTTACCGCAGTATTGTGACAGTTGAATATCATTTTTCACTGATAATGCCTATTCCAAAATAAATCTTGAGTAATCAGCGCATACTACGGTTATGGCTAGGGATATTCACAACTAACAGTGTGGTACTTTGGACATCTGCCAGCACAGCACTGCAGCCGCTGTATAAATCTGCTGAATGACGATTTAGATTATACAGACGTCCTAGAATGTTAAAAGACGTATACATAGTCCCTCGAGATATTAATAATAGACAACACAGTACTGAGTAGAGCCATAGTCTCAGCAGTATAGCCGCTGGACTACCTTGTCCACTGATGATGTAAGTTCCAAATCAATTCTGGGGTAAACAATGTATATAACGGGTTTGGCCCGAAATATTTAAAATTGACAGTGCGGTACCTATGACATCCACCAATATATCACTGTAGCGGTACGATTAATCTGTTCAATTATGATTCAAATCCTATAACAATCCTAGAACGACATAATCCGCATGCACTGACCCTCGAGATATTAACAATTGCCAACACGCTACGGATTGCAGCCATTACTACAGTAAGGTAACCGTTGGAGTACTTCATCCGCGGATGATGTATATTCCTAAGTAACTATGGAATAAAATATATATACTTCAGTTATGGCTGGCGACGTTTAGATTTCACATTTCGGTAATTAGTGCATCTACCAACAGAGCAACGTGGCCTTCCGATTATAATGGTCTCTGGTGTTGTATATACGAGAGAAATTTTAGAGCATGTAGTGTAGATCCATTACCTCACGAGTCACTAACAATTGAAAACACAGTACTGAGAACAACAGTCGTCACATCATACTAACGGCTGGATAACGTTTTTCACTGATGATATAAGTTCCATATCAATTCTAGATTAATCAGTGTGTAGTACGGCTATGGCTAGAGGTACTTACAAGTGACTGTACTGTAAATCGTACACCTACTCGCAGAGCACTGCAGCCGCAGCAATAACCTGTTCAAGGGTGGTTTAGATATTACAGCTGCTATTGAATGACAGAGAAATATTCATTAACCCCCGCTACATTTACAATTGACATCACAGTACTGAGTACAGCCATCATCACAGTAGCATGTCAGATGGACTACTTTGTTCACTGATGCTGTAAATTAAAAGGTGATCCTAGAAAAAGCAAGGTATAGTGCGACCTTGCCTAGTGGTATTTACCATTGACGGAACGGCATTTGGTACATCTATCAACAGAGCACTACAGCAGCCGCATTAGCCGGTTGAATGATGATTTAGATTTTACAGCCGCCCGAGAATGTCAAAAGACGGATCCATTATCCCTCAAGGAATTAATAATTGACAACACAGTACTGAGTACAGCCATCGTTACGGCATAGTAACGGTTGAATAACGTTGTTCATAGGTACTATAAATTCCAAAGCAATTCTGGATTATCAGTGTATAGTACGGTTATGGCTATGGACACCTACAGGTGACTGTACGGTGATTCGTACATCCACCAGCAGGACACTGCCGACGCTGAATTATTCTGTTCAAAGATGATACAGGTATTATAGCTATCCTAGAGTGACAAAAGACAGATTCATTATCAATCGAGGTATTAATACAGCCATCATCATATTAGTATAGCCGTTGGACTTCTTCGTTCACTGATGATTTAAACTAGAAATAGATTGCACAGTAATCAATGTACAGTGCGCACAGGACTAGTGATATTTACAATTGGCAGTACGGTACATCGTTCGTCTACAAATGGAGCACTGCTGCCGCTGTGTTAATCTGATAAATGATTATATAGATCCTACAGCATTTCTGGAATGACAAAGGAAGATTCATTAACGCTCGAGATATTTGCAATTGTCAACACAGTGCGGAGTACGGTCATCATCAGAGTAACGTAACCGTTGGACTACTTTGCTCACTGATGATGTAAATTGGAAAGTGATACCAGAATAACCAATGTATATTGCGGCTGTGACTAGTGATATTTGCAATCGACATTACGGCATTTAGTACATCTACGAACAGGGCACAGCAGCGGCTGTATTATGCTGTTCAGTGATGATTTAGCTTTTATAGCTGTCTTAGATTGGCAGGAGACATACCCACACCCCTCGGGATATTAAAATCCGGCGCAACTGTACTGAGTACAGCCATCATCACAGTAGTGTAGCCGTTGGAGTATTTTGTTCACTGGGATGCAAATTTCAAATAAATTCTGCAATATACAATGTTTATAACGCTTTTGGCATGAAATATTTAAAATAGACCCTACGGTACATACAACATCCAGCAACATATCGATGTTTCTGTTGTAGTAATCTGTCTAATTATTATTTATATTCTATAACAATTCCAGAGTTACATATTACAGATCCACTGTTCCTTGAGGCATTAACAACTGACAACACACTACCGATTGCAGTCATCATTCCAGTAATGTAGCCGTTGGACTACTTTGTTCACAAATGATGTAAATTCCAAAGTAATTCCGGAATTATCTACGTTTACTGCGGTTATGGCCAGTGATATTTACAATTCGCATTACGGTAAATAGGACAGAAACAAGCATAGCATTGAACCCGCTGTATTAATCTGTTGAGTGTTGAATTAGATATTATGGCATTTCTAGAATGTCAAAAGGCGGGCTCAACATCCTTCGAGATATTAACTATTGACAACACAGTACAATTTATTCGCCACCATCACAGCTCTGTTGCAGTTGGACCACTTTGTTCACCGATGATGCAAATTCGAAGGCAATCCTGGAATATTCAGTAAATGCAACGGTTACGCCTTGAGTTACTTCCAATTGACAGTACGGTACTTATTAGATCCACCAGCAGAGCATTCCATCCGCTGTATTTACCTGATCAACGATTGTTTGGACATTATAGCTGTTCTAAAATGACAAAAGGCGGTTCCAGTGACCCACCAGATATTAACAATTGACAACACATTTCAGAGTACAGCCATGACTTCCGTAATGTTACTTTTGGACTACTTTCTTCAATGAGGATGTGAATTCTAAACAATTCTGGTATAATGAATGTACAGATCGGTTACGGCTAGAGATGTTAACAATTGAGGGTACGGTGCTTAGCGCATCCTCCAACAGTACACACTAGCCGCTGGATTAGTCTGTCCAATGATGGATTAGATTACATGGCATTCCTAGAATAGCAAAACAGAGGTTCACTACGCTTCGAGATAATAAAAATTGACAACAAAGTACTAAGCATTGCCACCGGCATAGTTGTGTGGCCTTTGGACTCCATTGCTGACTAATAATGTGAGTTCCAAAGCAATTAGGGAATAAAAATGTACGGTGCGGTTTTGGCTTCAGATATTTACAATTGTCCGTATGGCATTCAGTAAATCTCCTAACAGAGCTATGCAGCCGTTGGATTAATTTGTTAACAGATGGCTCATATTCCGTAGCAATTCCAGAATGAAAAATGACAGATCCATTATCCTACGGGATATAAACGATTGACAACAGAGTACTGAGTAGAGCCACCATGACAGTTCGGTAGACGATGGAAAATTTCATGACTGATAATGCAATATCCAAGGCAATTCTAGGACAATCAGCGCATGGTACGGTTATTGCTGGAGATATTTAAAGTTGACGGCACGGTACTTCCTACGTCTGTCAACATAGCTGTGTAGAGCTGAATTAACCTCTTCAATGATGATTTAGAATCTATAGCAATTCTGGAATAACATGGTACAGGTCCATTAAACATCCAGACGTTAAGAATCGACAGTAGAGTACTGATTACAGCCATAATTGCCATAATGTAGTCTTTTGGCTACTTTGTCTACTGATAACGTAAACTGAAAAGCAATGCAGCAATGTACAATGTATAGTACGGTTATGGCGAGGGGTATTTCCAACTGGGATCACGGTACTCATTACATCCACCAGCAGGGTAATGCACCCACCGTATTAATACATTCATTTGTGACTTAGATCTTGTAGCAAATCAGCAGTGACAAAAGATAGATCCATTATCCCTCGATATATCTGCAAATGTCAACACAGTGCTGAGAATAGGCGTCTTCGCATTATTGTAACCGTTGGAGGACATTGCTTAACAATAACGTAAATTCCAAAGTAATTATGGAATGATCCATTTTTGTACGGTTATGGCTTGAGATACTTACATTGGACAGTATGGTACTTAGTACTCCTACCATCCGAGCACTGTCGCCGTTGGATTAATCTCTACAATGATGGTCCATATTCTGCAGCATTTCTAGAATGAGATCGTCTGATCCATTATCCCCAGAGGAATGAGCAGCTGACAAAAGAGTACTGAGTACGGCCATCATCACAGTGCTCTAAACGTTGCCTCATTTGTTGACTGATGATTAAGCTTCCAAAGCAATTCCGGAATAATCAAAGTATGATACGTTTACGGCTTGAGATATTTCCAATTGACCAAGCGGTACTTATTACATCCACAAGTATAGCAACGTAGGGGTTGGATAAATCTGGCGACAGATGATTTAAATCATATAACAGCTCTAGAATATCATAACACGGGTCCAGTGAACCCCTATATATTAACAATCGACAATACTGTACCGAGTACAGCCATCCTCGTGGTTATGTAGACGTTGGACTATTTTGTGCACTGATAACGTAAATTCTAATGCAATTCTGGAATAACTTATCTATAACACGGTTTCGGCTAGGGTCATTTAAAATTTCTATTACTGTTATTCCTACACCTACCGACGGAGCACTGCAGCAGTTGGATTATGATCGTCAAAGAGACACTAAATTCATTAAATATTCTAGAAAGACAAAATACACATCCACTGTCCCTCGCGAAATTAACAATATACAAAACAGTACTGATTGCAGCCATCATGACGGTATCGTAGCCGTTGAGGTACTCTGTTCGCTGGTAATGTAAATCCCATGGCATTTCTATAATAATCAATGCATAGTACGGTCATGGTATAGCAACGTAGGGGTTGGATAAATCTGGCGACAGATGATTTAAATCATATAACAGCTCTAGAATATCATAACACGGGTCCAGTGAACCCCTATATATTAACAATCGACAATACTGTACCGAGTACAGCCATCCTCGTGGTTATGTAGACGTTGGACTATTTTGTGCACTGATAACGTAAATTCTAATGCAATTCTGGAATAACTTATCTATAACACGGTTTCGGCTAGGGTCATTTAAAATTTCTATTACTGTTATTCCTACACCTACCGACGGAGCACTGCAGCAGTTGGATTATGATCGTCAAAGAGACACTAAATTCATTAAATATTCTAGAAAGACAAAATACACATCCACTGTCCCTCGCGAAATTAACAATATACAAAACAGTACTGATTGCAGCCATCATGACGGTATCGTAGCCGTTGAGGTACTCTGTTCGCTGGTAATGTAAATCCCATGGCATTTCTATAATAATCAATGCATAGTACGGTCATGGCTAGAGATATATACAACTGAAAGCACTGTACCTCGTCCATCTACCAGGAGGAAGTTGTTGCCGTCTGATTAATCTGTTCAATGTAAAATTAGATTTTACAGCAATTCTAGAATGACAAAATACATATCCATTGTCCCCGGCGATGTTATAAATTGACAACACAATACTGAGTGCAGCAGTTTTCGCAGTACGGTTTCTGTCGGACTACCTTGTCCATTGATGATGTAAATTCCAAAGAAGTTCTGGAATATTCAGCATTTGGTAAGGATACGCCTTGAGGTCTTTGAAATTGGCAGTATGGTACAGCGTACATCTTGCAGCGGAGCACTTGAGCCGCTGCATTAATCTGTTCAATGATGACATAGAACTTATAGTAATTGTAAACTGACAGAAGACGTACCCACTACCTCTCGAGAATCTAACAACTGACAACAAAGTACTGAGTAAAACCACCATCGCAGTCCAGTTGCCTTTGGCCAACTGTGTCCACTGAGGATATAAATTCCAAAGCATTTCAGGAATAAACAATGTAAGTTACGGTTATGGCTTGATATGTTTCCAACCAACATTACGGTGCCTATTACATCCACCAATACAGTACTGCATCCGCTGTATTAATCTACTCAATGTTATTCAGGTCTTACGTCATTTCTACAATGACAAAGGACAGACAAGTCATCCCTCGGGATATAAACTACAGACAACGCAGCACTGAGGACATCCATCATCACAGTAATGTAGCCGTTCGATTACTTTGTTCACTGATGATGTAAATTCGAAAGCAATCCTGGAATAATCGATGTATATTACGGATATGTTTTAGGATATCTCCAATACACAGTGCGGTACTTATTACAGTCACGAATATAGCACTGTACCCGTTGGACTAATCACTGCAATAATGATTTAGCTTCTATATATATTCTATATATATCCCTCGGTATATTAACAATTGATAACTGAGTACAGAGGCCAGCCACCTTCACATTGCCGTAACCGCTGGATTTATTTGCTCATCTGTGATATAAATTCGACAGCAATTCTAGGATAACCTGTGAATACCACGGTTATGTCTAGGGATATTTACAATTGATAGTGCGGTGTTTAGTACATCCACCAACACGGTACTGTCGCAGTTGGACTAATTTGTTCGCTGACGATATGAGTTACGTAGCAATGCTAGAATAAACAATGTATAGTACGGTTACGAATAGAGTTATTTAAAATCGGAAGAACTTTACATGGCGCATCCACCAACAGTGCATTGTAGCCGCTTAATTAATCTCACCAGTAACCTTTTTAGTTCCGTAGCAATTACGGAATGACAGAAGTCAGATTCACTATCGCTCGAAACGTTATGAACTGGCAACACTGTACTGCATACGGCCAACATCAGTGTATAGCTGTCGTTGGATTATCTCTTTCGCTTAAGATTTAAGTTCCACAAAAGTTCCAGGAATATCAATGCATGTAACTGTTATGGCTAGAGATATTTGCAATTGACACTACGGTACTTAGTACGTCCACCATGAAGTTACTATAGTCCTTAGGTTTATCTATACACTGATGATTTAAGCTCTATAGCAATTCTAGAATGATCAACGGATACATCATATATCTGTAGCGGTATTGACAAATGTCAATACCGTACTGAGAGTATCCGTCAACACGATACCTTTGCCATTGCATTTATCTGTTCGCTGATCATTTTACTCTTTCAGCGACTGTAGAATAATTGTAGAATGATGCAGAATTATCAGGTAATTCTGTGGAAGTTAGGTGATCAATGAGATGTCTAGTCAAGTAACAATAGCAATCTGTAGATGGCATGTTCAGCACTGTATATTCAATTGTCAATATCTCTACCGAAAATTCATCTATATCTTGATAATTATAGAATTGCGTTATAAAATAAATGATCAGAGGCTTTGTTAATACAATAGCTGTACCACGGTGTTAATTGCCATATTCGGCAGTGCATTTTCAATTGGTCGTATCTCCAGGTATACCTGACTGAACCTTTAATCATTCTAGAACTGCTGTGGAGATTAATACTTCAGTAAAAGTATTAATACAATGGCTACAGTACTATATAGATTGCTACACTCGGTACTCTATTAACCCTTGTCAATATTTGTAGCTAAACTTGATTTACCCGTGGCACATTCTAGGATTGCTGTAGAACTTACACGATCAGCGAAAAGATTAATCAATTGGATATTGCATTGCGTAGACGGCCACACTCTATATAGCATTTTCAATCGTCTATATCTAAAGCGATAATTGATCTATCCATGGACCGTTCAAGATTAGCAATATAATAGCGATGATCATAGAATAAGTTGATACAATCTCCGTTGGACCTTATTGATTGCCATAATCAGGAGTCCATTGCCAACTGTTATTATCTCTAGCTGTAAATGGTACATACCTTGATCATTCTTGAGCTGCTTAGAACTAACATCACCGGTAAATGGATAAACCTGATAGCTAGGCTGCTGTCTTTGTGGATATACTAACTACCGTACTGTCAATTGCAAATACCTCTTGCGATAACTAATCCATGCATTGCTTGTCCTGGAGCTACTGCGCAATATATATCAACAGTGAGCAAATAATTCCAACGGCTTCTGTGGTGTGACGATGACTGTACTCAGTGCTCTTTCGTCAACTCTTAATATCTCGATAGATAATTAAAGTTACCCTACTCATACTGGAGCTGCTATTGAATTTACATCATCGTTATAATGATCAATAGGTCGGCTGCAGTACAGAGTTAATTGCTGTACTCCGTACTGTACTCTCAGAGCTTGTTGTCTCGAACGATAGATGATCTTTCGTTCTTCATCCTAGAAATGCAGCAGAATATAAGCCCTCTGTGAAAATATTCATCTAGCTGCTATATTACTGCGTTGATGACTGCACCTTGTGCTGTATTAGTATCTGTCAGTATCTCTAGTGGTGATTAATCCATACATTAATCATACCGGAATTTATGTTGAACATAGACGATCTGCGGCTAGATTAAAACAATGGACGTGGCAGTGTCCGGATTTCAGGACTTAGTGCCGTATCTACGATTGTCAATGACCTTAGCGACTATTCATCTTTCCAGTTATCATACTAGCATAGCAATATACGTTAAGTCAGATAGGAGTAGGCTGATGCAATGGCTGGTACAGCGTTAGTAGCTGTAGTCAGAGCTGTACTATTAGATGTTAATATCACCTGATACAACCGATTTTTGCTTCGATCAATCAAGGATTGTCATGGAATATCAGTGAAATTAAAATATTCTGTGATCAAACTAGTCCAACTGCAACAGTACTGCAATGATGGTTATATTCAATACTTCCTTGTCGACAATGTCTCTGTCTCGAGCGATAATGGAGCTGCCTCTTGTCTCTCTTGAAATCCTCTAGAATATAGATCATCAGTGGAATGATTAATCCAACTGCGTTTGTGCTCTTCTGGTGAACCTACTAAGTATCGTACAGTCAATTGTAAATATCCCTAGCCATAATTGAATTATACATTGATTGTGCTAGAGCTGCTGAGGAATATATATCATCTGTGGACAAATTAATCGAAAAGCTACAATACTGTGGCGATGGTTGCACTCGCTACTGTGTTGTTATGTGTTAATATCCCTTGCGACAATGTATTTGCCTTTAGTCGCTGTAGACCTGCTATAGAACCTATATCGCTGTTCAAGCAGCTTGGTGCAACAGCTACAGTGCTCTGTTAATGAATATACTCAGTACTATATTGACAAATATCCATGTCTCGAACAGAAGTTGCCCTGTCAGTGATTATTCTACAATTACCAATGAAATTCGATGATCAGCGGACATAATAATTTAGTGGATATATTGTGATGTGGATGGCTACACCCGGTATTGTATTGTCATTTGTCCATATCACTATCGATATATGGTCCATCCGTTTATCATTCTCCAAATTTTGGAGATTATATGTCATCAGAGAACCGATTAATCAAACAAGTGCGATACTGTGATGACGTCTGTAAGGGGTACTGTGTTGTGAACTGCTAATATCTCGAGCGATGATCTATCCGTCCTTTGTCACTCCAGAATTGCTGTAGAACCTACATCGTCAGTGTACATATTAGTCCATCGGATACAGCGATCTGTTGTTGGATCTGCTATGTGTCATACTGCCAAACGTAAATATCACTAGATATAGCTGATCTATAGATTGGTTGTTTTGTAATTGCTTTGGTATATGCATCATCGGTGAACTAATTGCCCAACGCCCACAGTAGTGTGATGACGGCTGTACTCAGTAGCGTGTTGTCAATTGCTAATATCTCGAGGGATAATGTATCTGCCGTCTGTCATTCTAGAATTGCTAGATATAAATCATCAGTTAACAGGTTTATCCAACGGCAGCTGTAACCTGTTGATGCATCTACTAAGTGCCATAGAGTCAATTGTCAACATCGCTAGCCGTAACTGAACTATACAGTGTTTACTCTATAATTGCAGAGGAATAAAATACATCACTGAACAGATTATTAGAAAGGCCACTGTGCTCTGGTGCTGGATGTACTAAGGACAGGACTGCCTAATGTTAATGTCTCTAGCCACAACCGTACAATACATTTATCATTCCAGAATTACTATGGAATTTAAGTCTTCAGTGGAAGAATTAATCCATTAGCGGCAGTACTGTGATGATGGCTGTACTCAGTACTTTTACGCCGGTTAATAGTATCACGAGCGACAATGAATCTGCATTTTGTTGTTGCATCATAACTGTATAATTGGAATCATCAGTGATCAGACTATGCACCCGGCTACTGTGCTGTGTTGAAGATCATATTGAGTATTGTATTGTCACCTGTCTCTGTTGCCAGCGACAATTGCTCTGTCCATTCTTCATTCAACCATTGCAGAAGAAATTGCACGGTCACAGGACATTTTAATTAACTGGCTATAGTATTGCAAATACCGCTACACACAGTACTGTGTTGTCATTGGTCAATGGCACAACCTATATTTGATATACCCATGGGTCGTTCCAGAATTGCAATACAGAACGCATCGTCATTCATCAGATTATTCCAAAGGCTACAATACCCTATTGGTGGTGGTAGTAAACAGCGCATTGCCAATTGTAAATGTTTTTTGCCATAACTGATCTGTACATTGATTATATCAGAATTGCTGTGGAATTAGATCATCAGTGGTCAAGTTAATCCAACTGCTCCAGTACGCCAATGACTGCACTTCTCAGAACTGTCTTTTGAATATTTAATATCTCGATCGATAATGGATATTACTTTTGCATTCTAGATTCACTATAAAATTAAAGCATAAGTGACCTGATTGATGAATCGACCACATTGTCCTGTTGACTGTTATACTCAATTCTGTATTGACAAATGGTTATTTCTGCGGGTACAACTGCTCCGTCCATAGAAAATTCTGAAACTTCTGATGGACTTGGATGATCAGCGGACAGATTAGTTCTACGGCTGTTGTGTTGTGTAGATGCCCACATTCAGAGCTATATAGTCAGCTGTCAACATCACTACCGAGATATGATCCATTGGTTGATAAGTATAGAAATGCCATAGCACTCAAGTCATCAGTGAACAAATTAATCCAGCGGTTGCAGTACTGTCATGATTGCTGTGCTCTGTACTGTCATGTCACTTGTTTATGTCTCGGGCGACAATGTATTTGTCTTTCCCACTCCAGAGTTGCTATAGAATTTGATCCATTAGCGACCTGATTATTCAAACGGCTGCTGTGACCAATTAATGTATATACACAGTGCTGTATTGACAAACGTCAATGCCTCTGGATTCAACTGCTCTATCCATTGCTTATACTACTATTGCCGAATAACTTGATTGAATAACGAAGTGATTAAACAAATGGCCACGGTATTTTGTAGATGGCCACACTGAGTAGCGTATTGCCGTCTGTCAATAATGCTACCGATATATGATGTATGCGCTGACCACTCTTGAATTAGGATACAACCTGGTCGACCATAGAACAGACTTATATGATGGCTGCCAAAATGTATTGATGGCTTTACTCGGTACTGTGTTATCAATTGTCACTATCACATGCGATGATTTGTCTATCCGATGATATATATATATAGAGAGAGAGAGAATAGCAGTGTAATGTAAATGATCAATGTATTAGTTCATACAATGGCTGAAGAAATGTAATCATGGCTGTTTTCAGCAGTGTATGGTCAATTGCCAATACCACTCGTGTTAGTTTAGCCACCCTATGACAATTCTGGTATTGTTGTAGAACTTATGTGATCACTGCATTGACTAATCCATCGGCTACAGTAATGTGTATATGGCTAAACCCAGTCCTTTATTGTCATTTGCCAATATCTCTAGCGATGTGTAATACGTCTCATACATATTCCAAGGATTGCTGTCAAACATAGGTGATCAGCGAATAGATTAATACAATGGCTGTAGAACCGTCTAGGTTACTATACTCAGTAATGTCATTACAATTTTCAGTGTCTGTAGAGATAATTGGTTTATGCAATGATCATTTTGGAATTGCTACACGACTGGGATAAACAGGCTATAGGTTAATGCAATGACTGCAGAAACGTGTTGATAGGTGTACTCAGTAGTGCATTGTGAATTGAAAGCATTGCCTGCTGTAATTAGCTTAACCTATGAACAACCTAGATTTGTTATATATTCTAAATAATCAGTGCATATGTTAATACAACGGCTACAGAAATGTGTTGATCGATGCGCTCAATACTGTGTTGTCTATCCCCAATGCCACTAGTGCCCGTTGATCCAACATTTGATCATACTAGTGTTCCACTTGGACATATATGATCAGTGAATGGACAGCCCCAATGGCTGTAGTAATGTGCAGATGGATATACTTGAAGTCTGTGATCGGCTCTCAATGCCCATAGCGACAATTGCTATATCAACAGATAATGCAAGGCTTGCTGAAGAACGTAGATACAAAGCTAATAGATTATGGTAATGGTAATGGTGGTTTGTACATAACTGTACTGTGTACCGCACTGTCATATGTCAATACCTCCAGCGACAACTGCTCCATCCACTGATCACTCTACAATTGCTGAAGAACTCAGATGATCTGCCAACAGAATAATCCAATCGCTATAGTACTGTGTAGACGGCTAAAATCAGTAATGTTCTGCCTATTGTCTTTACCTCTACCGATACTTAATCTATCCATTGATCATTCTAGAATCGTAGAAGGGTCTATGTGATCAATAATTAGATTAATCCAACGGCTATAGTGATCTGTTTGTAGATGTACCAAGCACCGCAGTGCCAATTGCAAATGTACCGGTCCACAACCTTACTATGCACTGATCACCCTAGAATTGCTGTGGAATTCATATCATCAGTCAGCAAATTAATCCAACGGGTACGGTGATGTGATGACGGATGTACTCAGTACTGAGATGTGAATTGCTAATGTCTCGAAGGGTAATGAACATATACGTTGTCATTCTCGAATTGCTTTAAAATCTAAATCATCATTTTTCGGATTAATTCAGCTGCTACACTACTCTGCTGTCAGATATACTAAGTACCGTACCGTCTAATGCAGGTATCTCTAGCCATATTCTTTCCATGCATCGTCTATTCCAGAATTGTTTTGCAAATTACGTCTTCAGTAATCAAAGTAGTCGTACGTCTACGGTACTCTGATGACGACTGCACTCAGTACTGTGTTGTCAACCGTTCGTTCACATATCGACGGAAAATGCCACATTCCTTTGTCATGCTAGAAATGTTATAGGTTTCAAACCATCAATGCACAAACTAACTCAACGGCAGAAGTACAGTGATGATTGCTCTCCTCAGTATTGTGTTGTCACCTGTTAATATCTCGAGGGTAGTGGGTATGTATTTGTCACTCTAGAATTGCTACAAAACAAAGATGCACTCTTAGCAGATAAATCCAACTGCTGCAATGCTCTGTTCGTGGATGTACTAGGTATCGTACTGTCAAGTGAAAGTGTCCATAGCTATGACCGTACTATACACCGGCTATGCCAGAATTGCTTTTGAGTTTACATAATCAGTGGACAAATGTTCCAACGTCTACAGCACAGCGATGGTGACTGCACTCAGTACTGTGTTGTCATTTGTTAATGCCTCGAGGTACAATGGATCTGCATTTTGTCATTCTAGAATTGCTGTAGAATGTAAATCACCATCTAACAGATTATTCCAGCGGCTATAGTGCAGTATAGGTGGATGTACTACGCACCGTACTGTGAAGTGCAAATATTCCTGGCCGTAACAGTACTATACACGGACTACTCTGGGGTTGCTTTGGAATTTATATGACCAGTGAACAAATGAGTTATATACATAGGATGTTATAGAATTGCTTTGGAATTTACGACGTTAGTTAGCAAAGTAGGCCAACGGCAACCCTACCGGGATGATGGCTGAACTCTATACTCTGCCGATAATTGTTAATATATCGCGGGAAATTGGGGCTGCCCTTGGTAATCCTTGACTTGCTATAGGACTTGCACCATCAGTGAACAAAGTAATCCAACGACCACAGTACCTTGATGATGGCTGTAATCAGTACCGTGTTGTCAGTTGTCAATATCTTGAGGAATAATTGATGTGTCTTTTGTCTCTGTGGAATGACTATAGAATATAAATGATCACGGAACAGGATAATACGACGGATATTGTGCTCTATTAGCGGATGTACCAAGCACCTCCCTGTCAGTTGTACACGTCCCAAGCCATGATCGCACTATACATTGAATACTCTGTAATTGCTGCGGAATTTAAGTCATCACTGTGCAATGAAATCCAACGGTTTCGACGCTGTGTTGATGGTTGCACTGAGTACTGTGTTGTGAGTTGTTAATATCTCGAGGTATAATGGATTAATCTTCTGGCAATATGGAATCGCAATAGGACCTAAATCATCATTGATCAGATTGATCCAACGGTTACAGTACCGTGATGATGGTTGCTCCTGCTATTGTGTTGGCAATTGTAAATACCTCGAGCCGCATTCGATTTGTCTTTTGTCATTCATTAATTGCTATAGAAATACGATCATCAGTGAACAGAGTAGTCAGACGACTACCCTTATTTGCTGATGGCCTTACACTGTACTGTATTGACATATGTCAATATCTCCAGCGACAGTTGCTATTTGTATTCGTCATTCTACAATTGCTGGAGAACTTGGAAGACTAGCAAACATATTAATACACTGGCTATAGTATCGTGTATATCCATACAATCAGTACTGTAGTGTTATTTGTCAATGTCACTGCCGAAGTATGACCTGCATGTTGATCTTTCTAGAATTGCTATATAGTTCCAATCAACAGAGGCGGGATTGATCCAACGGCGGCAGTACTCTGTCGGTGGCTTTAATATGCTTCGTTCTGACAGTTTTTAATATCTCCAGCCATAACTGGTGTATAGAATGATCTTGCTAGGATTTCTGTGGAATATGTGTCATCAGTGTAAAAATTAATCCAACGGCTACAGTACTGTGATGATGGCTGTACTCAGTATTTCCTTCTCTGTTTTCAATGTCTCGAGCGTCATCCGATCTGTATTTTGTCATTCTAGAGTTGCTGTAGGATTTAAATCATCACTCCAGACGATTCTCCATCGGCTACAGTGATCTGTAACTCTATACTCTGCCGATAATTGTTAATATATCGCGGGAAATTGGGGCTGCCCTTGGTAATCCTTGACTTGCTATAGGACTTGCACCATCAGTGAACAAAGTAATCCAACGACCACAGTACCTTGATGATGGCTGTAATCAGTACCGTGTTGTCAGTTGTCAATATCTTGAGGAATAATTGATGTGTCTTTTGTCTCTGTGGAATGACTATAGAATATAAATGATCACGGAACAGGATAATACGACGGATATTGTGCTCTATTAGCGGATGTACCAAGCACCTCCCTGTCAGTTGTACACGTCCCAAGCCATGATCGCACTATACATTGAATACTCTGTAATTGCTGCGGAATTTAAGTCATCACTGTGCAATGAAATCCAACGGTTTCGACGCTGTGTTGATGGTTGCACTGAGTACTGTGTTGTGAGTTGTTAATATCTCGAGGTATAATGGATTAATCTTCTGGCAATATGGAATCGCAATAGGACCTAAATCATCATTGATCAGATTGATCCAACGGTTACAGTACCGTGATGATGGTTGCTCCTGCTATTGTGTTGGCAATTGTAAATACCTCGAGCCGCATTCGATTTGTCTTTTGTCATTCATTAATTGCTATAGAAATACGATCATCAGTGAACAGAGTAGTCAGACGACTACCCTTATTTGCTGATGGCCTTACACTGTACTGTATTGACATATGTCAATATCTCCAGCGACAGTTGCTATTTGTATTCGTCATTCTACAATTGCTGGAGAACTTGGAAGACTAGCAAACATATTAATACACTGGCTATAGTATCGTGTATATCCATACAATCAGTACTGTAGTGTTATTTGTCAATGTCACTGCCGAAGTATGACCTGCATGTTGATCTTTCTAGAATTGCTATATAGTTCCAATCAACAGAGGCGGGATTGATCCAACGGCGGCAGTACTCTGTCGGTGGCTTTAATATGCTTCGTTCTGACAGTTTTTAATATCTCCAGCCATAACTGGTGTATAGAATGATCTTGCTAGGATTTCTGTGGAATATGTGTCATCAGTGTAAAAATTAATCCAACGGCTACAGTACTGTGATGATGGCTGTACTCAGTATTTCCTTCTCTGTTTTCAATGTCTCGAGCGTCATCCGATCTGTATTTTGTCATTCTAGAGTTGCTGTAGGATTTAAATCATCACTCCAGACGATTCTCCATCGGCTACAGTGATCTGTTTATGGCTGTACTAGGCACCATACTGCCTATTGTAATTGTCTCTACCCATAACTGTTCCATACATTGATTATTCCATAGAAGCTGTGGAATTCAAGTCATCAGAGCATAAATTAGTCCAACCGCTACAATACCTTGATGTTCGCAGTAGTCAGTTCCGTGTTACCAAATGTCAACATATCTAGCGATTGTGGATCTGCCACTTGTCATCCTAGAATTGCTATAGAATGTAAATCGTCAGCGAACAGACTTGTCAAACGGCTACCGTGCCCTGTTGATGACCATACTCTGTACTGTATTGACATATGTCAAATTCTCCAGCGACAGTTGCTCTGTCCATCGATCATTCTCCAATTGCTGAAGGAATTAGGTGCTCCGCAGACATAGAAACTCACTGTCTATAGTATTGTGTAGATCGGTACTCTTAGCGCTTTATTGTCATTTTCCTATTACAATACCGATATACACAGTTTGCTCTAGAATTACAGTAGGATTTAAATCGTCAGTGGACAAGTTAATACAACCGCACGAATGCTGCGTCGATGGATGTACTCAGTACTGTGTTGACATGTGTCAATGTGGGCAGCTACGATTTCAATATCCGTGAACATCCAACAACTGCAGAAATACTAAGATGTTTAGCGAACAGACAAATTAAATGTCTATTGTATTGTTTAGACGGCAACACTCAGTACGCTACTGTTACTTGTCGCTATCACTACACATATATGATCAATACGTCCACTGATCCAGAATGTCTATAGGTCTTACACCAACTATGAACAGATTAATCCAACGGTGTCAGTGCTCTCTTGGTGGATGTAACATGTACCGTACTGTCTATTCTAAATACCTTAAGCCATATATGCTCTATACATTGATTACTTCTGAATTGCTATGAAATTTAATTCATCTGTGAAGAAATTATAACGACGGCTACAGTACAGTGATATCGGTTGTACTCTGCACGGTTCCGTCGATTGTTAATATCTAGAGCGGTAAACGATCTGTCTTCTGCCATTCTAGGCCTGCTATATAATTGATATCATCAGTGACCAGATTATTCAAACGGGTACTGTGCTCTGTTGGTGGATGAACTCTATACCATTCTGTCGAATGTAAGTGTCCCTAGACAAAACTGAATTGTACGTTGACTATTCTAGAATTGCTGCGGAACTTCAGTCATCAGCGGGCAAATTATTTCCACAGCTACAGTGCTCTGATGGTGGATATACTAAGTGCAGTATAGTCAATTGTAAACGTCTCTAGCCATAGCTGATCTATACTCTTACTTTTCTGGGAATACCGTTTAATTTAAATCATCCTGTGAACTGGCTTACCCAACGGCTACTGCAATCTCCTATGGCTACACACAGTACTGCATCAACATCTTTGTCAACCTCACTAGCGACAATTGCAGTATTAATTGAACATTCGACAATTGTTAATGAAACTGATTTTCAGCGAACTGATTATTTCAATGGCTGTGAGGCTATGTAGGTGGCTACAATCATCACTACATTGTCAATTGTTAATATATCCAGCTGTGAGTTTTTTGTACCTTCATTAATCTGGAATTGCAATAGAACATAGATCATCAGAGAACAAATTGGTCCAACGTCTACTGCGCATTGCTTGTGGGTGTTCTAAGCACATTGCTGTCAACAGTATATGTCTCATGCGTTAACTAATGCATTCATTGATTATTCTAGAATCGCTGTGGACCTTATACCATCAGTGAACGAATTAATCCAACGGCTACAGTACTGTGATGTTGGCTGTACTCAGTACTGGCTTGTCAGTAGTTAATATTTCGTGCAATAATGTATATGTCATCTGTCACCATAGAGTCGCTAAAGAATTTAAATCATCGCAGAACTGATTATTCCAACGCAGACAGTACTCTGTTCGTGCATGCACTGAGTACCGTAATGTCAATTGGAAGTTCCTCGCGCAGTAACTGATATGTACATTGGTTATTCTAGGTTTGCTTTTGCATTTAAATCCTCAGTGAAGGCATTGATACAGCGACAGCTGTGTTCTGTTAATGTATATACTCAGAAATATATTGTCATATGTCACCTTCTCCAGCGACTATTGCTGTATTAGCTGATCACCAAATTATTCCAGAATAACGTAGATGAGCAGTGAGCAGATTATTTCCAGTGGTTATGGTATTGTGTAGATTTCTGTACTCAGTACCGTTTTGTCAGTCGTTAACTTCTCGTGCGATAATGGATCTGACCCTTGACATTCTAGAGTTGCTATAGAATTTAGATCATCAGTGAGCATATTAATTCGGCGGATACAGAACTGTGATATTGAATGTCCGCAGAACTTCGTGATCAGTTGTTATCGTGGCGAGCGGTAATGGATCTGTTCCTCGTCATTCTAGGGTTGCTAAGGAATTTAAATCATCAGCCAACAAATTTATCCACTGTGTATGTCATTGTGTGGACGGCTACACTCTGTAGTGTATTGTATTTTATCAGCATATTTAGGGACACTTTGTCCAGCTATTTGTCTTTCTGGAAATGCTGTGGAACCTGGATAGTCGGTGATTAGAATAATGCAATTGATATAGAGCTGTGTAGACAATGACACCAAGTACTGCATCATGAGTTGTCGATATCCGAAGCGAATATTCATCCATTCACTGATCATTCTGGAATTGCTATAAAATTGAAGCAATCAGTGAGTAGGTTGTTCAAACGTCTTTAGTACTGTGTTGATGACTGTACGCAGTACCGTATGTTCAAGTATTATTGTCTCTAGCCATAATTCATCCACTTACCAATCATTCCTTACTGATATGTAGTGCAGATAGTCAGTGGATATGTTAGCCCAGTGGTGATAGGAACGTATAGAAGGCTGCCCTGACAAATCTATTGCAGATTGTTAATATCTTGAGCGATAATTTGTATGTTCTTCGTCATTCTGGTACTGCAATAAAATATAAATCATCATTGATCTGGTTACTCCAATGGCTACATACCTGCCTCGATGGCTATACTCAGCACCCTGTTGTTGATGGAAAATAATCCTGGCGATAATTGATCCATCCATTGACAATTATAGAATCTCTCTAGAAATTGGATGATCTGCTAATAGAATTATCAAATGGAAATAGCACGATGTAGAGCATCACACTCAGTACTGGGTTACGAATTTTACATATATGAAGCGATAATCTATGTACGGATTGATCATTAGAGAGTTAACAAGCAGCATAAATAATCAGCGAATAGATTAAGGATCTGGCTATATTACCTTGTAGATGGCTACACTCAGTACTGCATTGCCATTTATCAATGTCACCAGCGACAATTTATCCTTCCATTTATAATTCTCAAATTGTTTTAGATATAACACTATCACCATAAGTATTGTACCAATGGATGTGGTACTGCGTTGATTGCTAAGCTCCGTAAATTATTGTCAATTGTTAGTATCTCTTCCAATAATAGATATATCCATTGAACACAACATAACTGCTATAGGATATGAGTGGTCCGTCTATAGCTTAAACCAATTTCTATATAATTGCATATATGCCTATACTCATTGCATTATGGTTAGTTCTAATATCTCTTGCAATAACTTATTTATCAATTGCTCATTATGGAATTGGTATAGAAGTTACATGATCCGTGAATAGGATACTTTTCTGTGAAAACGTACGTGCGTATCCATACTGGTAACTGCACTGTCATTCCTTAATATCTATGGCGACAATTAATATTTCTGTTGATCGTTCAGGGATTGTTACAGAATGAGGATATTTAGTTTATAAATAATTTCAAGAACTGTAGATATGTTTAGAGGCGCATGCGCAGTTCTTTATAGGCAGATGTTAATACCTCTAGCGATAATTGAACTATCCATTGACTATGCCGGGATTGCTATAGAATTTACGGCGGATAATTTATACCAATGTCTATGGTACTAAGTTGATTGCTGTACACAATACCCTGTTTTCAATCGTCAACTTCTCTAGCTATAATGCATCCACCCATTGATAATTCTAGAATTACTGTAGGAATAAGATTATCAGTATATAGATTGACTCAAAGGATCTAGCATCGTATAGGTGGCAGTACTCGGCACGGTACAGTCAAACGTTAATGTCTCTAGAGGTAGATGATCTATCCATTGATCTTTCTTGCATTGCTGTAGGATTTACATGGTCAAGGAATGGATTAATCCATTGGCTATAATACAGGACAGGTGGCTATACTCGGCACTGTATTTTCAATCGTCAATGCCTCTGGCGATAATTGATCCACTCATTGGGCCTCTTGCAATTGTTACAGAACTTTTATGATTAGTTAATGGCTTATACGAATAGGCATAGTATTACGTTTGTGGCTACACTCACCACTGTATTTGAGGTTGATAAAGTAGCTAGCGGTAATAAATCACTCCATTCATTACTATAGAATTGCCTTAGAATTTCTATGATCATTGAAAGGATTAATTCAATTGCTACGATTCTGTAATTGTGACTATAATCAGCAATGTACGGACAATCGTTGGTATCTCCAGCGATAACTGACCCATCTATAGATCACTCCGCAATTGATACGCAATTTGTATTGTCAGCGAATACTCTGTGCCATTTTATGCCATTGGCTTCAGGACTACGATTTTGGATATACTGATTACTGCATTTTCAACTTGTAGCTCCGCAAGCAATAACATATGTACCCATTTATCATTTGAAAATTGCTATGTAGAAATAGAATGATCACTATATAGGTTGACCCAATGGCTATAGTAATCTGTTAATGGCTGCACTCAGTACTTTGTAGCTAATGGTTAATATTTCAAGAGACAATTCACCTGTCCTTCGTTCTACCTAGATTTCCCAAAGAAATTACATCATCAGTGAATAGATTAATGCAATGGATATAGTAATGGGTATATGGCTATAGTCTGTAGTGTAGTGCTGATTGTTACCGTCTCTAGACATAATTGCCCAACCCATTTATAATCATAGGATTGTTTTGGCAATAAAGTGATCCGTGGATAGATTCATTCAATGGCTATAGTACTCCGTAGTGGGCTATTCTCATTGCTGTATTCCTAATTGTTATTTCCTTTAGAAATAAACGAACCACACATTAGTCAATACATAATACCTATAGAGCTTGCATGAAGAGTGGATATGTTAATGAAATGTTTGTAATACTGCGTGGGTGCCTATACTGAGTACTGCTGCGTTTGCTTCCTATATCTGCATCGATAATTGACCTATCCGGCGGTCATCCTAGTACTGCTATAGAATTTAATGGCCAGTGAATCGATCAATTCTATTGCTACCGCGCAACGTCGATCGTTGCATCCAGTACTCTATTGTTAATTGCTAGTGCCTCCAGCGATAATATCTATACGTTGATGTGGCTAGGATTCCCATAGGTCCTACATTATGAGTGAATATATTGGTACAATGTATATGGTACAATGTCGATGGCTATATTCCCTAGTGTTCTGTTCACTCTTAATATCTCTAGAAATAACTGACCAATTCGTTGATAATTGTTGAATTGCAGTGGTATTTACATGGTGACTAAGAAATTTGTTCAACGGCTATAATACAGCGTATGTGGCTACACTATATACTGCATTATTTATTGCTAGTGCCTCAAGCAGAAATTGATACATCCATTGGTCCATGATGTATTGCTTTAGAACTGATTGTATCGGTGAATACATTAATGCAATGGATATGAAAATGTGTAGGTGGCTACAATCCGTATTGTTAATTGTTAATATCTCTAGAGTAGATTGATCCCTCGACTGATAAATCATGGAATACTGTCGGATTCAAATGACAACTGAATTGATTAATCAATGGCTACGGTACTGCGCTGATGGCAATAATCTATGACAGCAGTGGCTATAGATCATTGTTGGTGGCTGTACCATGTACTGTATTTTTAATTGGCAATATCCGCAGAGATAGTAGGTAAATACATTGATCACCCTAGGATTGCTTTGTAATTTATATGTTCAGTGGATAGATTAATGCAGTGGATATAGTACTACGTAGATAGCTATACGATGTGCTGTATTATCAGTTGTTGGCATTTCAAGCGAAAATTCGTATATCTACTGATCAATACAGAATTGCTATCGAATTAACATGATCACTGGATACATTAGTGCATTGACGTGGGTACTACGTAGGTGGCTATATTTCCCCGATGGTGCATCGCTCTGGACTCTATCGTCAACTGTCAATATCTCATGAGATGGTTGATACAGCGATATACCTTTCTAGAAATGCTATGGTGGTTAAATGATCAGAGAGTAGATTAACCGAATGGCTGTAGTACTGCGTAGGTGGATATAGACTGCTCGGTACTCTAGATTGTTAACAACTCTAGCGATTTTTGAAGTATCTAATTATCCTTTCATAATAATTATAGAACCTTGATGTCCAGTGAATGGACTGATGCATCGCCTGTAGTGTCTTGTCCATTGTTATGCAGAGTACTGTAATTTCACTACTGATATATCTAGCGACAACTCATCTATCTTCTCATCATTGAAAGATTGCTACGAAATTGACAAATCAGTGAGTAGATTGATCCTATGGATGTAGTACTGCTTAGATGGCTATACCCACTACTGTTTTCTTAACTGTTAGTGTCTCTAGAGATAAGTGATCAATGCATTGGTAATCCTTGATTTGCTGCGGAAATTGAATATTTACTGAATACATATGTTGAATGGCGTTATTAATGCATAGATGGCTATATTTCCGCGTGAATTGCTATAAAATGTAAACGGTCAGTGAATATATTGATGCAATTGATATAGTACGGCGAAGGTGGCTATACTAAGTACAGTATTGTTGAATATTATCGTCTCTAGCAATAATTGTTCTATACGATAATAATTGTAGAATTGCTATGGAATTAAATTTATCAGTGTGTACATCAATAAAATTGGTGCAGTGCTGTGTAGATGCATATCCTGAGTAATGAATTGTTCAATGCTAATATCTCTAGCGATGATTGACCTAGCCAATAGACCATCTATCACTGATATAGAACATAGATGGCCAGTGTATATATTAAAACAATGGTTACAGTGCTTTGTAGATGACCATACCCTGTACTGCAGTGTCAATTCTACTGCCGCCAACGACAACTGGTCTATCCATTGGTCGTTCGAGAACGGCTGCAGAACTTCTGAGGTCAGTGAATAGGTTATTCCAATGGCTATAGTGCCCTACTGAGTGTTGTACTAAGTAGTGTATTGTCAATTGTCAATGTGTCGTGGGATAATTCATATGCACATTGATAATTCTAGAATTGTTGTGGGATAGGGACCATAAGTGCATAGATTAGCACAAGGGGTTTAGTGTCTTGTAGCATGCTCTACTCGTTACCATTCCAGAACTGTTATGGTATTCAAACGATAAGTGAGTAGATTAATGCATCTGGCGTTTATTCATATATCCGATTGTTCTTCTAGAATTGTTAATGTGTACAGATTATCAATGAGTAGGATAATTGAATGGCAATAGTACTGCATCGATGGCTGTATACAGGACTGGATTCACTGTAGTTGATGTCTCTTGCGATAATTGGTCTCTGCATTTGTCATCCTAAAGTTGCTGTCATATATATGTGTTCTGTAAACAGATTCATCAGATGACACTTGCTAGACGGCTATACCTTGCACGGTATCGTCGACTGTCAATTTCTGCATAAATAACTGATATAATCAATGAACATTGTAGAACAGCTGTATAACTAAGATTAACTGCGAATAGATTAATGCAATGACAATGGCAATGAGAAGATTTCTATATTCAGTACCGTATTGCCACTCGATAATATCTCTGGCGATATTTTAAATATCAGCCGGTCATTCTGTAGTACCTGTGGAAATTTTACGACCAGCGAATAGATTTCTCCAATGGCTACAGTAACGTGTAGATTGCTGTACAGAGTAACGTATGGTTAATCTTTAGCTTCTCTAGCGATTATTCGTCTAGCCATTAATCCTTCAATTGTTTATAGTGGAATTTACGTTCTCATTGAATAGATTACACAAATGGCAATGGAACTGCTTTGGAGGCTACGCTCAGCATTTTACCTCCAATTGTTTGTATCTCTGGAGACAATTGATCCTTCCTCTGGCCATCCTTAGGTAGCTGTAGAATTTAGGTCCGTGTGCTGGTTAATAGAATGGACATAAAACATTATAGGTAGGTATACTAATTTCTGTATTGCCAATTGTTGATGCCTCTAGCGATATTGGATCTACCCATTCGTCATTCTATTGTCGACATAGAATTTGGATGACCTGTATGTAGATTATACCAATGCAAATAATAATGTGCAGATGGCTACAGCCAGCAATGTATATTCAATTGCTAATGCCTCCAGCCATAATTAGTCAATCCTTAGATCACACTGGAATTGCAATAGTACTTAATGATCATTATACAGCTTACTCCAATGGCAATGATGCTATTCATTTGTATATAGCCGCTATGTATAGTCTGCAGGGCTCAGCTGCACTTCGGCGGGCACAGCATTGCCTCGCTCTGGATAGGTTTGGGAAGGTAGATCTTATAAGGTTAGGTCAGATTAAATTACGGCATGAGCATGCTTTATTCGCTGCGATACGGTGGTTTTCGCCGCCTTACCTTGCGCTGCTCCCTTCTGCTGCGCTACGCTTCGAACGGATATGCACCTCTGTGGTACGGTTGGGATATGCAGCGGTGAATAATGTTAGGAGAGGAACCGGTGCTATGCGCTGCCACAAGTGGCATTCGACTCTTTAATTTGCTGTGCTGTGCTCTGATGTCCTCAACTGCACTATGTCGTGCACAACTATGGATCGGTTCGGTTAGGTAATCTTGGGTTTCGGATCCGTTGTTTTCGAGAGTATTCTCTGGCATTAGGCGCATTAATGTGCTCTACTGATATCTACCTAGTTTTCCTACGTTCTTCTGACCCCAGCTGCAGTTAGTTAACGCAAAGTATTTTACGTGAGGATAGGGTGTGACAGTCTTGGATTGGTTAAGCTAGGATAGGTTCGGAGTCAGTACCTTTCGCTGCAATTCTGACACTGCGCGCAATGGGAAATGAAGAATGGAGATCGGAAGGGTAAAATTTAATATTACAATTTGTTCATGAGTGGATGATAATTATTTCAAAGTTCCTTCAAACTGTTTATGGCAATTCGTTTGAAGCGCAGGTCAAGGAAAATTGCATTAAAATTATTTCTTCAAACGTAGGCAGCGAAATTAGGGTAATTGTATAAAGAAAAGGTAGACATGCAGTTAATAAAAGGAGCACAATACCTCAATCAAGATACTGCTAACTATTATAATAGTCTTTAGCGAAGTGTATAGCCAATGATAATAGTGTTTAGTGCGATAATTGACCATATGCATAGCATTAACCAACTGGCAGATTTCGATCATCTTTGTAACCGAATTAGTTAATTGTTTCATTAAATCCATTACAAAATTCGGC
Source organism: Eufriesea mexicana (assembly GCF_001483705.2). NCBI lineage: Eukaryota > Metazoa > Arthropoda > Insecta > Hymenoptera > Apidae > Eufriesea > Eufriesea mexicana. Next base: position 421,835 of record NW_016912944.1, on the reverse strand, counting down.
AGTAAGAACTTCGTCCGGTATAAAAATTGTGCTCATATTTTACAAGTGGCATACGTGTAGTGCAGTTCAAATTAGGTCATAAACATTTTATATTCCCCTGGCTTGCATACAAGGCGGGGTTAGTTTGTTGAGTCACGTGACCCTATTAATGAACTAAATATTCTTGATATTATTACGAAATACATATATAACACTTCCTTAGAAGCCAAGGTGACACAATCCCTCATACAAGTCGCTAACTTCAACCCTCCTTTCAATCTCAGCACTTCAAAATCAGCTGCTGCTCAGGAAATGCACTTTTCTTCCTTGCACTGCTTGGTTAAATCTCTCTTGACTTCATAATATCCACAACCACTCAATCCATTCAATTATTCGATACACTATTGTCACATCTTGAACTTCATTCTCCGTCGCCATCTTGTCGCAGGTGTGACGTACGAAAACGCCTAACAGACGTCATCGAAGTCAGCACTCACATTACCCAGCAAACGCAAGATAACCAACCGCATCGCATCCGATGACAAAGAGCCGGACCATAATAGGAGAAATATTAAACCGCCCAAAAGTCAGTCTTGACTGAGCTTCGAGGCAACGCGAAGTTTAACGTCACTTGTAGTTAATAAAGGTCTCGATCCATTTGGAGCTAGACACTTTACTTACAGTCACTCGAAATAGTACGTGGCACTTTGGCATTCAATGTCATGATAGTGATCAATGCCCTGAGAAAGCCAACGACTGCCTAACTACGGTTAGTAGGACTTGGGGCTACGTGTGAACTCTAAGGAAAAACGCACTATCACGAACAGAGGACTCCTCCATCAGGTATGGGCACAGGCTTTATTCCTACAATACCGCGTTGGACGAAATAGTTTTGATAGTCACGACAAAGCAGAATGCATTTTAATCATAAGCAAAAGCAAGGACACTGCCTCAATCCATCCCGCAGCTGCTACGGTAGAGCCAAACCACCGAACCAATCTTGACGCCATGCAGAAACAGAATGAACGCCATGAGCAAAATACTATAGAAATATACGACAGATCAGACGCCTAGCAGACCGCTCCAACATAGAGAATGGAAAGCGAATCAAAGGTGTAGAGATATTTGGCAAAGCCTTAGAGGACCTGCGGGTCGGTTCTTCCATACCAGGTACCATGAAATCCAGCGAGATTGGATCATCAATGACAAGCGACAACAGTACGTGCACAGCTATACTAGAAGAGCCACAACCACCAGGTACTATAAGAAAGAAAGTCCCAGCACAGACACCAATGAAAGATGATTTCTTCGATGAAGGATGTGACCATATACCAGATGTTGTACCTACCTCACCAACGATAGAAGCAGTCATGCATATCCCAATCCTCAATGGAGATAACGACACAGGAGTTGAAGACTTCATTAAGGAGGTGAGAGGAATGCGCAATATGTGCGTAGGAAAGGAATTGTTACTTAAAGTAATTAAAGTCGAGAAGAAAAGCAGCATTCGGTATAAGAAATGTGCAAATAGGATCGTTCGGAGAAATATATGAAGCGCTGCCACAGAACACAGCAATTCAAGTAACTAGAGAAGAATATAGTGAACAGTTACGCGAAATTAAACAAGGTGGAGATGAGAACATCCAGAATTTCAACATGCGCTTTAGATGTGTACAGAATGGATTGACGTATGCCATAACTAATGAATACCCTCAACCGCTGACCAGACGTATGATGATGGAAGCAACCGTGAATAAGGACTACAGATTATACCTGAAAGGATTGAAAAGGGATATCGGTAGAATATTTTTAACAAAGGAGCGACAACCACTAATAGAAACAGAAAAGCAAGCTGCCGATGCATAGCGCTACTTACCTGAAGAACAAATGGAATGGAAGCAATCACAGCATAACATGACCTCAAAACGTACGACCACTCGACAACATCAATGCGACTCATAAGAAATGAAGAACAAGGTGTAACACTCAGACGCATCACTCCCCACACAGGAAAGAGCTTCAACCGATTAGAACGCGCACCGCTGTCAGATCAAGCTCAGATCAAGAGTTTCAAGTGTAACAAAATAGTAAATCTAGCTGACCTATGCTCGCAATCAGACTTTCCCCCGTCCAGCAAACGCAACCCACCACCAAACGAGAATCAAATACAGTTAGAAGAAGTGAGCGATCCAGAAATGGAATCAACTCTAATACAGGAAGATTACTTACTGCAGGATTCAATACTCCAAGAGAAAGAACCGCATATCTCATCGATACAGGAGCTGGAACCAACATACTGAAGGAGTCGAAAGTTTGCAGCAATATCTTCCCAGCAGGCAAACAACAAATTTTTTCATGTGGCAAGACAAATGGAAGATATACAGATTCATATACCTCAAACTCTTTGGCCAATCACATAAAATATACTTAATACTAGATGACTGTCCTGTAATAGAACAGGGAATATTTGGGTACCACTCTTTGAAAAATACAAATATGAAGTCTCCAGTGACAAAATTAAGCTCAACTAAAGCATAATATATTTCTAGAAACCAGCCGAAGTACAACCAGGAGAATAAAGAGTTGAAGCTATCTACCGCTAGGCAACACATACACGAGCATGCTCCTTCAATTCTGGTGAGACTAGCAGTGAAAACAATAACCAAATTTATAATACACACGAAACAAGCCAGATAGACTATTTCAGACCCACAACAAGGGCAAGTCATACAGAAAAAAACCTACGCGAACCAATAGAAAATATTTCAATACACTACCTCGATATTTTCAACCTGGAAACTGATACTGTACCCAGAACTAATTTATCTAAACACTCCATAACAATAAAACAAAACAAAATCACCAATACCCAATCATACAGACACCCTGAAGTTCACAAACACGAAATAAAGAGACAGATGACCGATATGCTTAATAAAGAAAACTATGGAAGAACAAGGCTCTTCTTACAGTTCCACCGTATGCGTCGAACTTAAGAAAGCCGGCGTATCCGGATGGCAAGAATGGCGTATAGTAATTGTCTTTAGAAAATTTAACGAATTAACGGATCATGGCGCGTATCCCCTACCAGAAAATGACGATATTCTATCTCAGTCAGGAAGTGCCATATTTCCCTCCGCACATGACCTATCTTCCGGTTTTCACCAAATACCAATGGATGCGTCATCGGAGAAATGTACAGCATTTATCACACCCCAGGGACACATTCATTTTAACCGCATGATATTTGGATAGAAAGATGCCCCGCCACATTCCAACGCAGGATGGATACGGCACTCATGGGACTCATTAACAAGCATTGCTCTCTCTAACTTGATGACAATACAATATTTGGAGCTACAATGGGAAAACATGAGGAGAATCTTGCAATAGCACTCCACCGACTTAGAGAATTCGTACATAAGATCCATCCGGATAAATATGAATTATTGAAACATGATCTAGAGCACCTTGCCCATTTAATCACCGCCGATGGAATATGACCAAATCCTAAAAGATATACGCAGTGAAAAAATTCAAAATTCCAACTAATCCAACTGAAATCAAATGATTTTTAGGACTATCTGGATATGACCGTAAATTCATTATAAACGTTTCAAAGAATGCTAAACTTCTGAAATATTTGATAAAGAGAGAGACACCACTCCTTAGGTCGGACAAACAACAGTGCAAGTATGACTCGTTAAAGAAAGCCTGACGCGAAGCACCAGGGACGGCATACCCTGACTTTAACAAACCCTTCACATTAACGACAGATGCAAGTAATGACGGACTGGAAGCTATCCAATCCCAGGACGACCTTCCATGATGCTGTATTACCGCACACTGAATCCACCTGGAAAGAACTATATCAAGACCGAAAAGGAATGGCTCGCTATAGTTTGGGCAATGAAAAGACTGAGGCAGTACTTTTTAGGACGAAAATTCCTGGCGAGAACTGGTCACCAATCACTAAAGTGGCTGCATAGTTTCAAAGACATCTCATCACGCTTAATGTGATGGTGGCTGAGGCTAGTGGAGTATGAATATGAATTCGTCTACACCAAAGAAAATGATAATACAGCTGCTGACGCACTGCTTAGAATACACATAGTAACACAACCATTGGCAGCCGATGATACAAACAACAAACACCACATACTGGAATTTCACAAATGGGACGAAGAGACAGATCTACCTCCTCATTCAATGAAATATCCTGGCGCTCACACATTCTGTCAACCAACAAAAATGAAATTAGGCAGTTATGACAAAATTAATGGATAAACGAATTATGCAACATAGCTGAAGACCAGGACAAAATAGAAATGGGGGGCAACACATTTACTGAAATTTAAAGGAACTACGTTAAATTCTTCTTGATGTACATAAATCATAAAGTCTGACAAATACAATTTGCTTGGGAGCCGATTAAAGACCTAGCACCTGAAGAAACAGGAACTGTGGTAAAGGAAAACCATAGCGACACTATAGGTCACCTCGGAATTTAGGAAATCTACCAACGTATAATAGCCGAGTACAAAATACCGTAACCATTAGGAAAAATTGAACAATTGATAAAACACTGCGACACCAGTCAAAGGGAAAAATTAAAAATAATGCGGCCTAAATACCTACCTGTAATTACTGAAACCGCAGCGCAACCTAAGGACAAAATTAGCATGGACATAATAGGACCAATGACCGAAACAAGGAGAGGAGATCTAACCATTCTATCCATTCATAGCGAATAAACGAAATACTTGATACTCGTACCACTGAAAAACCAACAAGACCGGGCCAAAGTAAACGCTTTACTAACACGCTTTATCTACATATCTTCAGCACCAACGAAGATCCTTACTGTCCAAGGACAAAGCTTTATAGGCGAATTAATAACAAAGTTCGTGAACACGTCTAAAATTAGACACAATAAAACAACCGCCTTCCAACCGCAATCCAACGGATCCCTAGAACATACGCACACAACAGTATAAGATTTAATAAGAACCGGCCTACACGA
>NW_016912944.1:398676-416697 GCF_001483705.2 Eufriesea mexicana | reverse complement strand
GCAGGTATTACTTACAATGAAATGTTCGAATTGTGGCAGAAACTATTTAATAGCTATATAACGCTAGTCAGAGAAACAACATTGAGGATCAAAAAAGATACCAAAGGGGTCATTTGAGAAAGATAGCAAACACTCAGACCATGTTTAAAGAAGGGGTTTTGTATTAGTACATAATGACCATAAACACTATAAATTAGATGTAGTATGTTTAGGCCCATACCGAAATCACGGAGTCCATACACTATACTGCGAAACTATTGTAAGCAACAGACTGAAGATGATTCGTGGTAACATACTAAAGACGTATTTTTCAGGACGATCGTCTTCGCCGCGAGCTGCAGGCTCGCTGTAGAAGTTATTCCCCTAAACGGTAACATTATTTTCCGTGAAAAGATTGGTAAAGTATATACGTACCCTTCTAACATTAATATATTTATATGCTTTGGCATAAGTCACGTTTAATCTCGGATAGACATTATAAAATTTCACGTAAAAGATCTACACAAATATAGTAACACGGAATTTCTGCTTAAGGATGAAGTAAATTCGCTGCACATTGGTATTGACTATTGGTAACAATATCAAATTCACTCAATTCACAATTTATAATATAGACCAAATAACTATTTTACCACTGCAAACAGAGAATCAATCCATAGCGATACCGGAACAACACAGAATTAACTGTATTTAAGGAAAAGGAACATCATGTTGTAAAGCTGAATAAGCCTCACTATTGCGATCGAGAGCAACATGCGACATTTTGCACAGGAATAATCACATGAGGATAGGAGGAAGCACTGTAAATATCACCCACGAATCAAAAATTAAGACAATCCGAACTGATAACAGGACAAACTGAAGTAATATCTTAGAAACGTTAGAGAATACGCCGAAAATATTCAGTAATATAAACAGCTATTCAGGCAGATTAAAACAACTGAGGGACAAATCGAACCACCCTCAATATTCGCATATAATAGACCAGGAAATATGACGGGGACTAACCTCAATTCAAATAATAGGGTATATTTCTCTCACGATAAGAGGTTTGTTCCATGCTAATAAATTAGGACTAAAACTATGTTTACATGCAAAGCTCTCTATAAATATATTATGACGCAAAATCAAGAAAAGCCAAACAGGAACACAAAATAATAACTCTCAAGCTACGCCAATCACAAATTCACCACCAGTCAACTTATACACCACTATGTTGGAGACCAACAGCAACCCAGTTGTCATATTTGAGGAGGTCCTCCCAGGAATCATGTATATAGAGACAAGAAGAGCTAAGTTTCACAGGTCCATATTCAAGAGACGAATTTGAGGCACCAAATTCAATATAAGGAGAGGGGAATATGACATCCCAAAACGTCCAACTGGCGTCATCCGAACCAGCACACAACTACCCAGTAAACGCGAGGTAAACAACCTTACCGTATCCGACGACAAAGAACCGCACCATTATAAAAGCCAGACCAAACCGCCCAATTGACAGTCTTGACTGAGCCTTGAGGCAATGCGGAGTTTAAAGTCACTTGTAATTAATAAAGGAATCGATCTATTCGGAGCTAAACATTTTATTCATCATCTCCCGAATTCTTACGTGACACAGGCACCGAGATACTACGGCGGATTCGGGGAACTGGAAGGCATGTGAAATCTGTATGAGGGCCAAATTTTGTACTCGTCTTAACGAAAGACTCTATTCCGGTCTGTGGTCGTTGAAACATAGGGAGGAAGTAGTCGTGACTTGGGACAGGTGTTATCGTACAGTACTCGACGAAATAACAGCGCAGCATGCAGGTTTCTATGGTTCCTATATCGAAAGTTATTTTACGCATATGTCACATACGTATTCGTTTACTGCCTTCAGTTCGTAGCACCGCAAACGAGCATTAACTAGCATCAACAATTCTTTGCACAAATTGTACCGGTTTATGTGAAAAATCGCGGCAGCGCAATGATGCATGGCGAATGTGTCAAGAAGAAGACAGAACAAAGGGGATATGATTTTTAAAAGACTCTCCTCTAAAATCTTCTATACTTTCATGTGGTGACTCCAAATCTAGGAGCAAATATTGACAGCCTTGTCAGGTTTATGAAACAAATAAGTAACAGGAATTGATTTCTGCTACTTTCATCTTTATCCGCAAATAATGCTTCGGAAATTGTAATACTTTCTTCAAACTTTTTACCAATTGCACTGTGTACCGCTAACGTTCCCCCTGCAATCATAATTGTCTATAATCAAGAATAGTTTTCTTCTACCGAGACATACCGCCACGAAGTTATTCGAAAGGCACTGAAAATTATAGAGAGGACTATCGGCTTGTCCCACAGTGTTGCTATTGGTTTTGTTCAACGAAGGATTTCTACCTCTTTGGTGTCTAAAGTGGAAGTTTATGCGTAGGTGCAGAGTGGAAGTGGTATTAAACATTGGTTATCATTACTTTCGTTCTATAAAGGTTTCCTAGGAGTAATTTCGTCGCTTGTTTTGCCTGATATGAATATTTACATGTAGGTAAATGACGGAGTTAAGACATATTTTGCTGTGTATACACCCGCTTAAGTGGTATTCAATTCCACTTCAATTTATATGTTCAGAGTAGTAAGAGAGAAGTGGATCTGTAAATCTGAATTAAAAATATATCCGTGGAGCTGAATGATTTAGTTAAAGCCTTGGAATGACACTTCTCGTTGTTATTAAGTGTATAAGATGACATGGGCAACATTTTACGCGTCCTCGAAAGCGAAGTGGATAACTTCGGTTAGACTTGTGCAATATGGTATTTATATCTGTATGAAATACTGAGGACTATGGAAGTCCGTTATGTAAAATTGAGCGTAAAGGAGTTGTTATATATTAAATGTCGTGGAAAATTGTATTTCTCTTTTTCTTTCGTTGGAACAGAATTTTGTGGTAGTATCCAAGTTAATTCCTGGGTGATAGTTTGGATATAGCATAAACAATATGCATCGGTAAGGTACTACATACATATAGTCCCAATGAGTGCTTTAGTATACCATAAGTTTACTTCCTCTCCTCTTTAACCTATTTCCAATAATTTGTGAACATTGCATTTCGCCTCATTTCAGTCGTCACTTCAAAATGCCTGTCCCTTTAACCACATACCGGAATCGATTGACTTCACATCATGGATAACACCTATTAAGTTATCAAGCAACGTTAACCGACGAAAGTAACTTTCAATTTATAGAAGTGTAAAGAATAAAGGTGGGAGACTTTGCTGCAAGGAATATCAAAATGAACCAACCATACGCTATAAATGGTCGCTCACGATCACGTATATCCAAGTTCGGCCACGAAATATTTGGAAACGATGTAAGCTCGAGGAGCAGAGCTCCAACACACGAATTTCGCGAGGTAATAGAATTGAAAATAACTCTAGTATGATGATACGATCGCGGTGCAGAAACACTTGCAATGAAACTTTGGCCATAGTAGCCTAGGCGGTGTGAACGAAATGAAAATCGTGCACGGTGGATCGGTGTGGAGGATGAAAGACAAATGCTAAAGAAGTATCAACTACACTAGTCACATATTATGGGCCCAGCTGGGCCAACGATTGCGCTCACTCATTCCATTCCCATATGTATGTATGCGTGTGTGCGACATTCTTCATCTCTCTGCATCACCATCCAAATTCTTTAGTCCTCCCTTTCTCTCCCGCCCATTTTCCCTTTGCAGCCACATGGCCATGGCGTGTACGCGTGACAGAGGTTCACCAGAAATAGTCACGAGAATCGGCATGCGCATGCATACTCGCGAAGGGATGGAATGTTTCCTCCTTCTACTGTTACAAGGATTTTATATTACGTAGGCGTTAATTCGTATTTGGTTACGAAGCGCGTGTAAGTGCTACTGGTAAATCTGAAAATGAGAAAGATTATTCATTGTGCCATATTGAGTAGTTATTTGAGTAGATATTTTGAGAACATTTTATAACAATGAAAATTCTGTATACTCCTGGAATTAGTATGGTATAAATTGTTTCGATTAGATTATGCATTTTAAGCATGAAAGCTTGACGGAGCTAGAATAGTGAGCTTTGCACATATGTGTGGACAAAAATTTCACATTGATATTCTGTTTACGGGAGGAATGAAATGAGAAATTATGTGAAAATGGTAATATTGCTTATTACGACCTTACGATACTCCATTACGTGCTTCCTACGTATTATATATTAATGCAGCGTCACGTTTATAATATGATATTGCGCATAACATTTCTTAGATTTTTGTTATACCGAGATGAATGCTGTATCACTGACCACCGAAGGTAATTCACTCTAGAGGTTTAGAGGACAAATTTATTTCGAGCCATGTGGTTTCAGATGAATTAACAGGCCATGGTTAGTAGTAATTAAAAATATTATACTCTGCGATTCATATTCTTCATAGCATTAGCCAATAAACTGATATTTTGTGAAGAAAACACTAGCGCCTACCGTTAAGTATAGATAATTATTTTCCGTAGGAAAACGGAAACTAATTCTATGTTACAAATTAACACTCACTTCAAGTAAAATAAATTATACAAGTTGAAAATGAAATTGTTAGTCGTTTTAATGACATTTCGGCTGATTAAACATCTTCTAACTATTTTCTAGCGTATTTCGAAATATATAAATCTTAATCGTGCGTTGAAGATTATAATCATTTAATTATAAGTGGCATAAAAGCGAAAGGTTTAGATTCGAAATAATGAATTACTGTGCTTAAAATTGAAATTAAATTGATTCTGAAATTGATGCAGCGAAACTTTGCTGATACCCGTGATTTGAGAATTCGCTTTAAACATAAGTAGAAGCAAATTTTCTAAGAAATATAGGTCAATTGTTTACATAATCATACCCAACAGGTGCAGCTCACTTTTTCTTCGCTGATAGAAATACGATTCATGTATAAGTGCTGATTACGTGTAAAACATTCAAGCGAGTACTCCATTGAATCAATAACGTATTCGATATTCAATTCTTGCAATGATTCGTATGGAACATGCCATCAAACACGGATAAATGTACTCAATGAAACGAATTCAAAGTGTCGTAAGGTTAATTGCCATATACGTACCTATTTTAAAAGAAATAATAGCTTTACAGCTTAAAAAGTGCAATAAACAGCGAATTTGATGTATTCCATACAATAATCATTACATCAACGTATATCAGCGCTTCTCTAAAAATTGGGCCACAATTTTGAACCATCATCAACCAAAAATTTCCAATCAGTTGACCAAAGCATATGCCAAAATTCTAAACGATTTTCTACCAAAAATCGCCAATAAATTCTTCGCGATATTCAGCAATATTACAAGCAAACCTTTACCAAAAATCTCCACTGAAGTTACCAAAGTTCTCGTTAAAATCACAGCCATTCGAAGCAAAATACGACCTTGGAAGTAGTCCTCCGTGACTCGGAGACCTGGCAAATAATTTCGGGGCCCTGCCTAACTACTCTCGTGGATGGTGCACACGGTGGACGTTTTGAGATTTAGTACGGTCCGGAAGCACGTCGATCAAGCCGCCCCTGACTATTCCGGCTACATCAATTCGGTGTGGAAAGGAAGCACTGGGCATGAGCGGAGAAAAGGGAACAGAGGGAGATGATCCAGCGAGTGGCTGCAGCGCGGATGTTGGGAGAGCTTTATTTATACTAATGGACATCTGCTTATTTTCGCCGACACCGTGCCCCTCGTAAGTAACAGCGCACTCGTACGGGAATTACTCTACATTCACTTCCCATCATTTCTAAGAGCCTTTCGAGCCGGTACGTCACCTGTCGGTGAACACCAGACCCGTTACCGTCGAATTATCGATCTATTTGGTACCGCGGAAGTTGCCATGATCATAAACACTGCGGCGGGGTTGCGAAAGAGAGGAAAGGTCAAATTTTGGAAGAAAGGTTGGAAGATGGAGCGGAGATCCCTTTGGTCTCTGAGGAATTTGGGGAGTGTCATGAGATCGCGGCACTGTGGAAGTTGAGAATAGTATCAAACTTGATAATGCATGTGGGGTGGTTAGGAATATATCAGATAAATAACCCTCAGTTACTATAGCAAACAAATGGTGGACGTATTTCAGTCAAACTATTTTAGAGTGCATGTTTGTTGAAGATGAATAGTATTCATTTTGTAATAAAGGATCTTTTGTATCTCTCGCTTACAAAACAAATTTCGCCTTTGTTCCACATACGCGAAAGAGTATATCTTCGCAAACCTTCTGTTTTCTCACATTCTCCCTGCTGTGTCCCAAGCTTTAATTCCCTTGTTCCGTTCATCTTCGAAAGTCCAACGAAAATTGTTGCAAATTTTCCAACAGCTTGTTTGGAAACTGATAATAATTGGAAGGTTGGTAAGATTTCACCAAAAATCCGAAGGATAGTTTGGCTGAGAATATGAGAAGGGTATTTGTGAGTGTTGTAGATAGATTGAAGGATGACGAGGATATAGCACTTATATGTTCGCTTATGGACTTGGAAACGTTACCCGATTAAAGTACATTGTTAACATTAGAACCATGAACTTGAAACGAGTATCTAAATACCGTATACACTATTGATGTCATTTAAACATTTGCACTCTGTGATTTTTCGTCCAAAGGATGGTAGAAGTCCAATGATTTTCCGATACAACGTTGAGGGCAATTTTTGGAGCAGGAATAAGAAATAGTCTGGTAATTGACACGTTGTGCTCTTTGATTTCAATACCTCGCACACAGTCACATTGTTTGGAATTTGATATATCAATGAATATCGACCTTCAAATTATTGTCAAATGCGGAGCGAAGTTCGCCTCTCTAGCGCAAGGGTTTAAATCGTTATATTGAAATTGAAAAAGCACACATAATTACGATCACGGTCGAATAAATATCTATATAAATACAGAGATTGGACGGTGTTAATATTTATGGCAACAACGACATAAATGTATGAGAATCACAACAAAGTTGCGAACTACTTCTCGGCTTACTGCAACGCTCAACACTGTATTGCATTATTACAGCCCTCTTCGACCTCGACTCTCAACTTCACAACTCGATCAAACGACAATTATCATCGACTTCAACTAAAGAATAACATAACCATATACGATAATACTAATGGTCCGACGCCTTACGCACGGATTCCCCGACTGACATGCGCTTTGCATATTCGACCCACGTTCTTACAGTAGGCTCCGAAAAGCTACGTTCACACGGTGGAATATGTGCTATACTACGTTTATTTTGCAATAAGCAACTGCATCCTCCTGGTAATTGCAGAAACAGTGCTTCTAAATCATGCCATTCTGTGCCCTTTGGTAGTTCAACTGTTAATAAGAGTTTTACTGCTCATGTCTTTGGTGATATGTTTGTGGAGTCTGCAGAGATTTCGAGTGAGCGGTTTTGACTATGTACATCAGGTAATTAAGCTATAAATATAAATTCCTAGAAATTATATGTCTTGTCACATTTAGCGGAGAAGTAGGTACAGTTGCATCAGTTGCATTGGGTAATTTGGGTAGGAACATGAATTGAATGCAGAGATTTCTTTGCCGCAATATATGGAGTTCGACGAGTATTGCGGAATATGATAAATTCGGTCTTAGCAGATTAATTCGAAAATATGCATCGAAGACTATAAGATGGTTCCTAAAATCCGTTTAATATGTTCACTGCAGAAGCTTCTAATTCTGACAGGTCTACGAAGCACGTACTTTTGCCACACTTGAGTGGCAGGGGCTAAGATGTAAAATGCATGTCCGCATTAAGGTATAATGAATATTTGTCCGACTGATAATCTACGTTGATCTGCCTTCATGTGCTAGAAGGTGAAGGTGTGTGACGATATTATGGATAACACATTCCAGAATCTATACAGTACTATTAACAAAGGAATTCCGTAACTAAATTCTGCAAGAGCTAGAACCGGCTACAAATGTCTAAATCTAGTTAAAAGAGATGGAAATGGATTTCGCAGGTCGTGATTCCCAATTTTAATGGCGGTATTGATACGCGATTTCCAACCTTTGAAAGAATCGGCAGTTCGTGTGATTATTGATTTATCCGGCCTACCGCAATTGCCCTACACGGAATGAAAGTGTCTCGGGGAGCGTCGTAGTCTATTCAAACAAGGATATGCGATACTGACATTAATTGCAGTCTGTCTCGTCCATCTGAAGTAATCGAAACTACCTCATTCCCGTGAAGCGTCAAGGATTGCATTACTCAAATCTCACGGAGATTAGGAATTATGGAAATGTGCTTAATGTAACCTATTTTGCAAGGCATCGCGGAAAAGCGGTTTATATCTGGTCCGTGCCAACCCTTTCTTTGCTGCAAGTACGGTATCGCGTAGAGCAAAGGTACTAAATGTATAGTTAGTGTTAGGCTTGCAATTAATATATGTACCTGGAAATTCAATACTGTGTACAATTAATGGACGACTTAGTTCGAAAAATGTAACTAATAGTATTATATATATAATACTAATGTTTAGGTGAGACCTTAGTACCCTGCCGCGTAATAAGTTAAACAAGTACTATGGATCATAAATTTTCATTCCTTGAAATACAAGCTCCTTTTAAAATTCAAGTTGATAAGTATCTTCGTAGTTTACTGGTAATATACGAAGAGATGCTTTTTATAAATGTCTCCGAATCCTAGTTACAGCTATGTCTTTCAGTGTTGATGTCTTGTCGATAAAAAAGTAGGTGTGATATGTATGCCAAATTTAATCACCCAGGTTGCATTTCATTAGAACATTTGCGGTTCGCCTTATATATTCGAAGATTAAAAAGAACATTGAAAACTCCGAATAGTTAGCAAATGTCGTAAATTTTGTGCGTAGCGATTTGTTTGGCATCGGTTTCCTAAAATTGCTCTGTGGATAGCGATACCAATTACCAGGAATCACAACTTGGACGTGGCTACCCATCGAGACCCGGCATGCGCCATAGTGGCGAAGCCTGCTGGCGACATCTGTTTCAAAGGTATCTGCTCTAACTTGGAGCGAAAGTGGTTGAAGTGAAGCTAACCACACTTTATTGCATTTTGTCTTACAGAAAGTGTTCCGGATTAGTATACAGAGATTTATTCTTCACTGACGTAACGCTAATACACTACACGTCAACTGACTCTAACATTTCTATATGCCCAAAAATTTGACGAATCGATTATGAAAAACGCGAGCAGAGAAAAGCTATGTTATAATCGCGGCGGGCCTGAACCATTTCGCGATTATTCAAAAGAGTGACTAGCATTCGAAACGTACCACTGTGTACAAGACGATCCAGTTTGAGCATCACGATCCGTCATTGCCCACTTCAGCCATTGCCGATCTCGTCATGACTTGGTCGTGAAACAAGGTAGTCCCCGAAGTAATGAAACTCCCAGAGACGCTACCATGGGCCAGTGAAGCCTTGCAGACGGACAGATATTACGTGATCCTGTCCCAAGGGGTAGAGCTTAATCATCCCAAGTGTAACGACCGTAGACACGTGCCGTAACAACTACAGTCTTATACCATAGCAGCCTACGGCTAGGGCTGCTGGAACCTCGCATTGACTCAAGGAGGACAGTGACCAGAAGGCCATCCTGGAACGCGATGCATGATGAGATTGACAGTTGATTGGAAGGGTGTCGGAGACGAATCATGACGAAGACTTACAATGCATGGAATCATCGAGTACATGGAAGTACATCGCGCAGGCTAGTTGGAACTTAAGGACGATCGCGATTTTCTGGCGAACATTTATGGTCTACTTGGTAAGCCAGAGGTATAACAGCGAAAGTATATGGAATAGATGTATTCGCTCCAAGTTATGTAGCTAACCTACTTATTCTTTACAACTTACTCTCACGTACAATTCCTCAACCCTTTGCAAACCACTTGTACCACTGAATCAACGTCGTTAATCTGCAATCTGCTATTTGTCTTTATCTTCAGTAACCAGTCAAAATAAAAACACGGAATAAGGCTGCACACCATGGAAACTCGGAAACACCATTGATTCTTCTTTTCGAAACAAAATTCTTGTTTCTAGTATATCTCCCAATGCAGACGTGTGATTGGTTTCTCTATAGGTCGAATAACTTAAAACGTTTTTAAGGTACACACGATTAATTGTTATTGCTATTTTGTAATTGACGTGGTTCAACTTTGTTTTATTGCGCGCATTCCAAAAAATTTTTTCGCTTCGTTCTTCTGTGCCTAATCCTGCACTCACTACGAGTCTGTCCAAGTATCGTCACAGAATAAATTGGATTCAATCGATCCGCCGTCATAGTCCTATACGGAGATTTATGATTCGGTTACAGTAAATGAGAGGCAACAATGCATATCGAGATATCAATCTTATAGCGACACACTGCGCCACATACTCATTCACAGTTGAACGAAGGATGCTAAACGCATATGCATCGAGGGTTGCCATCGAGGTGTTACGTAATCGCAGTGATCGACTCCTTGTGGACAGGTAGAACGAGAATGTGAATAGTATGCATAATAAGATGTGCTTTTTAACCCTTTTCCCGTTTTCGTATGCCGGACGTTTAAATGGTCGTGGATTCGAACACCAGTAGTTATGTGCACCTTGAAATCTCCATTTTGTTCCGGTCTTACAGATATACGGCAGTTCACCGTTGAGTATTAGTATTTCGTATTTAGATATTGATTGCCTTTCTAACAACTTGATGGAAATGGTTGGGTCCTCTATACCGACGTAACTGTGCAACACGTATATTCATTTTTGTTAAATACTCTCGGCTAAGTGTCATTCAGCAGTGGACACGGGACGTAAAATTGATTTGCAGAAATTTGTGCGAGTGTCTCTTGTTTGGTATTGGAGATTCCGGGGCGCAACGTACGCCTGAATAAAGCATACATATTATATGAGGCAATTCAATAAAGATAAGAGGGTATAGACAATCCTTCTCTTACATTACTGATAGAAATCCAGAATAATTTTATGTAAAGAGTGTATTTTTTAAATAATTATGAAAGCAAGATATCAGGAATTCGTTATTTTAACGGATTTGTTATTACTAACGTTATGCTTTATTTTACAAGATACGAATTTATGATATAAAATTGATAGAACAATATTATATAAATGTATGGTAAGCCTTGTACAGAGGAATAGATGGCTTCGTATTTCGATAATTACTTATTCGATCATTATGTGGTACTGCAAATCATTCTTAGCTATCTATTAGGTTCAAAAGTATCATGCTTTTAAGAGCAGCTAGCATTCCTGTGATGTCTTTATAGAAACAGCTGATACTACCATTTCAATAAAAATATGGATTATTTGACTGCTCTTCTTCGTATCTTTAGTACCTTCTGTCCGGGACATCATGATAGAATAGATGGTTTCTGTGATACAATAGATATGAAGGTGTCACGAGGAAGCAAATGGCCAGAAATATCCATTCCCCTTGATTTTCTGAGTTTGATTGCTCCTACTAGTTGAAATGGAATATTCTATTACCCTGGCGAAATATAATTATTATTCCAATATTCTAATACTTCATTATAGTCTTATGTTGTCAAGGGTAATAACAAAAATAAAAAAAACAGAATGAACCTATTAAGTTCAATGATATAAGCCTGTAAGTAATAGAATTGTGAATCCGTTAGGTTCATCTATTTTCAGTTAGAATATCTATTAATTTACAATTTCCTGAGCATTTAATATGGCAAAGAAACGTATTGAATTTCCAAATTAAATATAAAGGCGTAAAGTTAATACGCAAAATATTAAATTTCAAGTCCGCCTTCCTGCGAAAATGGGTCACAATATTCTCCTCCTCTATGTACTTATAATTTAAGTAACACCTTTATCGGGAGTAATAACCAGTAAGAAACCATTCCATCAGATTTGGAATAAAACTTTACACAGCACGTGATACTTTGTAGATTTACAACAGCGGTAATACACCAAGCCTATCTACAATATATTGATTCCCTGATTATTGAAGTTCATTATAGTCAATCTTCGATCTAGAGCTCTTAATACATAAGTCAGTACACTGGTACATTATTTGCAGTGGATTAAATGCAATTTTTGGAATTAACCATAATATTGGCAAAAGATGTGGAACAGAGACTGCAGTTATAGCAATGGCGAAATTAACCTATGTTGAAGGTAATAATAATGTTGAATAATACAAGTACCTGAATCTTTGTTCCTCTGGCGTGTGTAGTATGGAACGAGATATACCATATGGAATGCGCTTTCATTAAATTAATTAATAATACATTTAAAGGAAACAGATGAAAATAATAAAATTTCTCTAAAAGGAATGTGAATATTTTAATTTTAATTGGCAAGAAATTTCTTTATACATACCTTATTAAGTAAGAATCAGGATAAGTTGGTGTAATAAAGAACAGAATAAAGTATTAACCTTAAAAACGAAATTCTGAAATATTTTCTGCATTTACAATTATGCTTAACGTAATATTAGTTGACACAATTAATTGTGATTCAGTTGAAGGGACGCTGAGGTTAGTGAAAAATGAAATCGGCTACAAAGTGAACACGTGAAGTTTTATTTCTGAACCAACCGGTTAATAATGTTATGTATCGACACTTTTGTTTGATTATAATCCGATTGAGTACTCTGATAATTAATATTCGCACTAGAACTTCCTGGCGAGGTTAATTGAAGGCCTTTACGTTAAATCCGTATTTCCACTGGAAAAATTGACCCCACCTTTAGCTTTGAAATATAAACTTCAAGACTGCGTTCTATATCATATTATCTTAAACATACCCCTCTCAATCCTTTTATTAATTA
Source organism: Eufriesea mexicana (assembly GCF_001483705.2). Taxonomy (NCBI): domain Eukaryota; kingdom Metazoa; phylum Arthropoda; class Insecta; order Hymenoptera; family Apidae; genus Eufriesea; species Eufriesea mexicana. The sequence goes on along the minus strand of NW_016912944.1, from coordinate 403,885 downwards.
TATGAATGGTGTGTCGGAGTAATATTAGTTAGAAAAGTAAGTAACTAATTTTTGGATGGTACAATTAAGTCGGAGGATACGAATAGATCATTTCGGAGAGTTATTCAGTTTTCCTTTCAACCATCCTTCTAAATTTCATCGTTGCATATATAAAATTGAAATTAGAAATAAAATAGTTTATGACACAAAAATATCATGCACACTAATATCACTGATAATATAAGCAGTAATTTAGTGGGATTCGTTAATATTTATTTACTCTAATTTTACATTGCTTTTCCTTTTTATTCCTTAGATACTAATTGCTATTTCTTATTACAGGAAATCCAAATGGCCAGATTTTCAAGTTTAATTTCCCAAATGACTACCTCCACACAGTATTTGTCAAAGATTAAATACGCCCTATAAATCCAACTTACAATGATCAAAGCGAAGGTCCTCAATTGTGATCACAATATTTCTACAGTTGCGTACTGTGTGGTAGGGGACGCATTTAGTACTTGCAGCGAGAGTAGAATATGAGTTGCTGTTCTCCACCTTTTCGTTAAAAAAGATTACGGAATATATGCCTATAGTGTACACTGTTCCTCAACGTGGTTTCATTCCCGTTGGTTAACGTTTTACACGTTACACGGATCCACTACTCCCTCGCTTCGCTTGCAACTCTTGATATCTCGAACATTCTTGCACACTTTATAGTAGACGGATATGATGACTATCGAAATACCTGTAATACGTGTTCCGGTAAAGAACATTGCTAAAAATCAGTGTTTAAATTGTATTTTAATACTCACGCTTTTGTTTCGATTCATCCATATTAGAACAAGGCACGTTTAAAAATTTTGGATTTATACTCATCGAATGAAGCATTAATACGGGATTAAATTATTTATATTCCAGAACATAGATATTAATGAATATCAACTGTAACTAGTTTAGCTTCTCTTGAACAGATAGCAGCGTCTTGAGTGCTACATAATCTAAGAAAATGAATTTCAATAAAATAAAAACAATTGTGTTCGACTTTAATGAGTATGTTATTTAAGGGAATAGATCGTGAATCGGATAAGGGAAGTTTACGACATAAATTAATGGAAATAGATCGATAGGAGAATGGGTGTCATTAGTGTATTTTATTTGTCAAGCATAGGAAATCCGATGAATAATGATCGATACGCAGGCGTATATCATATCTAATATAGTGCAGGTTGCCATTTCAGAAAGAAACCACGAATACGCGATTGCAGACAAAAAGTGCTTATAAACCGATTAACATTTTCTACAATCAATTGTAAAAGCTATTTGTGACCACAAAATTAAGTTCCGTGATCCCTATGTGTATGTGTAAACGTAGGTTAGGAAAAGCATAAAGGCATGGCCCTCAACAAAAAATAGGGATCTTAGAAATCAATTGTGACCGGCAAGAGCGTGAGTCGCTTGGTGCTCGAAAGATAGTTAAATTGGAGTGCGTCATTGTGTGTTCTCGTTCCTTACCTTGGTGTTCCTTCCTTGGATAGGTTAGTTGAATAAATTTTGAGATGGTGTTATACTGTCATGGTTGTTGTGTTAATTTTTGGTGGCTCACAGCTAGTATTCGCCATCCTACAATTTAGTCAATTAGTAATATAGAAATTTAGTATTTCAAAAATATAGCAACTTCAACATTAAGAATATTGATTCCGAATGTCGGAAAAATGTACGGAACGAAAATACTGGAAGATTGATTATATTACAGTATTAGAAGGGGAATCGGGATATTATGTAATATGAAACATATAAATAAACGTTTGCGAGTAGACACTTATTCCATTGTAGGTTTAGCGTTGAATGGAAGCATTCTTCATACGTGTAGATATAAGGAATAGGAGGAAACATATTTTTCTTTTATTTATGGATCGGTAGAGGTATGTTTAAGTAAAATATCGTGGAAGGTAAAAAGGGAAATGGGAATGTTAAACTTGTCATGGAAGGAACACTAAATTTTACCCCTTATTGGTATCGATATGGTTTAGAAAATGTACGGTAGGTTACAAATAATTCACTTTCATCTTTATCTTCCCAGTATTTGTTATAACCGCGCTTCAATTAAGGCAGCTTTAATTAGGGCATTGCTTCCTTTTGATATTCGTTATGCAGCTAATACGACATTATTATGAAAATTTCGAATCCTCCCATTTCTCATTTCAATTTTCTTATAAAGCAGCACAAACTTTCACGCTTTTATGCAAGTACGACATTTAGGACCATGTAAATATCAATTAGAGGATGAACAGCTTGTTTACAATACATTATCGTAATTCCACTTAAAGCTGCACTCAATCACTATATATGTGTATAATATGAATACAAGGATCTGTCTGAAAGATACTCGAAATTAACAATTCCACAAATATTTACTGGGAGAGGTCGTTCTAATTGTTTGTATACACGATGAAAACATGCTGCACCGATTGCATTAGATGGTGATAATTATAAAAATAATATTTCCCGAGAAACTACCTCTTTATTCAGAATAATCAAGACGACGAACTTTCAAAATCCACGAAACGGAAGTAACATGTATATTTTAGCGAATAAGCGTTGTAGCAGAAAGCTCTAGATAATGTTTCCGTGAAGCCCGGCTCGAATGTTTATATTTGCTGCAGCCGAACGTATTCCAGTCACTCATATTTCTTCAAATCACGCGTCTATTTGCACATTTTTCCCACGATTAGAGGAATTAGTAACAGACACGACGTTTCGTTCGAAAATTGCTGGAAGGAGGCGTCGGAATCTACTTTGCTTAAAGGCAAACGCCGTTATGTCGTACAATCGAACACGCCGACTGGAAACAATGTTACTTGTATGCATGCGAATGCTAATAGGGCCGAGTAATTATAGCAGCTCTATCATGGAGCACCGCTATCTACTTCTTGTCGCCGGCTCGCGGCGTATATATTAAGCTCGCCTTCCACAAGCGGAAAATACCCGTCCGTTAGCGTACGCAATGCGACCTATCGCGACGACATTGCTATGTTCCGGCGTCGTAAACACGGTGCTTGCAAACAATGCACTTTCATAGGGATAACTGAATGTCTAGCAACCTGTCTCTGCGTTCAATGACATTCCATTTCATGCAACAAAGTGCAAACGTGGATCTGCGCGACCGTAGCCTTTGAGCAGATGTAGCTTCGTGGGAAGAGATCCGAGAATACCACTCGAAGACTCTATACAAAGGGTAAAGGCGTACTCTTGCGCTCTTCGATCGAATTTTCACTTCGACGTATTTGTGGTGGAAGGCGGAGACGGGTTTTCGGCTAAAGGACTGGGAAAGCCTCAAGAATCCATTTCCTTTAGAAGCTTATACCTAGGTCCCAAATTGAGGAAAGTTAGACCACTGTAGATACCTCAAGGAATTTAATATACGCGTTCCGAATGCTAGGTAATTTCTGTCCGAATAAATTATTCCATTAACCTCAGAACATGTTTGCTATTACTTTAAAAACGAGATGGTGTTTTACTTTTTCCTATTCAGTATGACTGGCGCGTGTTAATGGAACTGCATCCTGCGTATATTCTACCATATAAATCCTTTAATTAGTGACTTGACGCTGGCACACACTTCATTGAGTCTGAACTTTCTTGGAAAAGAAAAATTGCCCATTTACTTCCATTGTGCGACATTAGTGGCTTTATAAGCCGTAATTGAACGCAATGCAAAAAAGGAGTTTTTTGTATTGAAACTACCAGTGTTCCAATTCTTACCAATTTTCGGCTAGAAACGGTCTCTGTCTTCTACAGTAGAACATTGTGAATAAAAATACAACCCCGGGATGAGAAAGTAAGACTCACGGAAGTATGCAAACTTTATACATAGTAGTATATTGCACTAACCGCTTACACTACCATAATGAGTCAAATCGTCGTTAGTTTCTCATAATGTATCTCACAAATATCAATTGAACTCGCATTAGGATGAAATTACATGCAGCGTATATTGATGCCCGCGAAATTTCAATGAATCCAAAAATGAACAGGATTTTGTTTAGAAAATTATGTGCATGTAGGGAGCAAATTAAGATTTAGTAACAACATTATGATCAGTTTCTCATAAATATATCAGGGTATAAGGACCTAAGAGAGTACTAGTAGGAAACTAGCATTAATTCGTACGTTAAACCAGCCAAACTTCGAATACAAAGCCGTTTCCAAACCTTTTGCTGCTAATTCCCCATTGAACCGGTCATTGCTTTGGCCACATGGTTGCGCGATATTGCGTTCGATATAAGTTAATTTAATGTTCCTATATTCCTTCAAAATCTTCTTCCCTTTTCTCATTCGTGGGTCAATTAGCCTGTGCAAGGTTTAGCGTTAAGTATCAAATAACGATGCGTGTAATATCGGAATTAAGTAGCTCCACGCGTGAAATATCACCCGGTGCCTCGTACACCGCTTTAAGAAATTTCGTCGAATTTTCAGCGGGAAGCATTCGAACCGATATTTTTCCCCAAAGATTGGATCGCCGAGGGCAAAATGCTGAAAATGCACTTGGTCGATGAAGCTCGTTCCGCGGTCTAATTCCAATTTCTTCGCGTCTCCATGCCAGGATAGATGCTAACAGGCGTGTGACGGATGTATGCAACGCGCGTTTGCGACTGTCCTTACGACACCCAAGTGGGAAAAGTTCCACAAGTTCATCATGGAAGAGAAGAGGAACCTGTGCGAAATGGTAATCAGGTGCCAAGAGGACGTAGAGAGTATGGCCGTAGAGCTGGAGCGGGTTCTCACCAAAGCCTGCGACGCGGCCATACCCAAGAAGAAATGGCACGAAAGGTCCAACCCTTGGTGGACCCAAGATCTCACACGTGCCAAGAGAGAAGCGTACCGAGCAAGAAGGAGGTACCAGGGGACCAAGGACCCCGCAACGAGGGAGACAGAGAAGCAGAGATACCGCGAATTGAGAAGGAAATACACCAGAATGGTGACGAACGCGAAGATCCAAAACTGGCGCCAGTTCGTCACCGAGGAAGGAAACAAAGAGCCATGGGGAATTGACTACAAGACTGCCCTTGGGAAACTGAGGAGAGAAGAGGCGACGTGCGCACTCCGCACGCCGCAAGGAGAAACCTCGAGCTGGCGATCCACGGCAGAGGCGATGTTAACCGCGCTCGTTCCAGATGACGACGTGGAAAAAGACACGCCCGAGCAACGGTGGATCCGAGAGGACTCC
>NW_016912944.1:306182-396245 GCF_001483705.2 Eufriesea mexicana | reverse complement strand
GCAGAAGCTGGGGAGGGTTCTGGTGTAAGGTGTCCGCCAGAAACCACGATGGAACTGATGATCCCTATAGCTGCAAAGCCGAGCTGCGCAGTGCGGGAGACTTCGGTGAAGTTGTAGGGCCCGAACCGGCAAGTCCACTTACCTCGCCTCCTCGTCGGTGCCCTCGGGATCCAGTGGGTGGTGTCCCATGCGTTCGCGTATGCCACTGGATGCGAAAGGGGGAGTGGCAACGGGCCATGGAGACCTTCGGTTTGATCTCATATCCATGCCAGACCCGAAGTGGCCCAAGAGAAATACGCCAATAGGGGTATCTCCCCGGGCGTACTCCCAAGCCTACTAGGGTCATGCGCGGGTTGACTTCCTCCGCTGGTTGGACCTGTTCATTTCTTTGGTTTGATGAAGATCTAAATTCGCACCCACCATTTGCCGCTATATCCAAAAATGGACCAGGTACGGCAAAGCTGCGCATTGGCGCCGAAAGCTTGTGAAACAGTAGTTGTCCTTACGACACCATTAAGACCCATGAAGACACTCGGTTGGATCTCATACCCATGCCAGACCTGAAGTGGCCCATGAGTAATACGCCATATCGGGTACTTCCCCGGGCGTACTCCATAAGCCTACTGAGGGTCACGTGCGAGTTGGCTTCCTCCGCCGGTTGGACATTGGTTTCTTCACTGGTATGCTGTCGATTTTGAACTCGCATACAACACCCGCCGTTATATCCAAAAAGTATCAGGTAACGCATAGATGCGCAAAGGCGCCGAAGGCTCGAGAAGCGTTAGTTGTTCTTACGACACCTCTCAGGAGGTACGGTCGAACTTGATCGGCCGTAGTAAGTGTTCGGCGACTCCACGGTGACCAGCTGGCATACACCTACGTCGAGGTGGGCTAGCAGCCTTAGAAAGGAAGTGGTCCGCCAGGAAAGGAACGACCTGTGCGCCCATGGTCACCGGTAACGCGGGGAACCAATTTAGCTCTGGCTGGCTGCCTACGTGTAGTCCGTCCTTCGGTCACTGTGCTGGTATCGTGGTGGTAGTGGTTGGAGCCTATATCGTAGGCAAGGTTTCCAGATGCCCGGCGTGAGAGTTGCGCATTGTACAGCCCGTGTGCCGTCCTGCTGAGGCAGTAGGCATTTAGAAATGTCCTGTCCCATCACCAATGGAGACCGTTGCGTCTAGCGCCCCAATTAGTTAAAATGGCAGAACGGAATGTGTCCTGTGGCACCTTCGGCTCGCGCTGATTGTGCGTATCTCAATCCCACTACAGGGGGCGTATGGGTGTTTAGCCCCATCGCCTGCGCGGGTGTGGATAGCTGGCACAGGTTAATAGCCTGAAACAGCTTATCTGAATACCATACGTGTCCTTAGGACAATGTACAATATTTGGGGCGTCATGCTGCCAGCGTTTTAATATTCTCCTTGCAAACGGGTGCGAGAGCGAAGACACACGGCTTCGCAGATTCGACTCTGATGCATTTGGAACTCGCACGAGAAGGAAAAACAAGAAACCGAAGCAATACTTCAAATGGCAGGAATACCAGGACTGGCTACATTCTCGATATCGGGGAGCCATTGGTATGAACTTCCTTGTGTTAAAAATTGCACCGGCGATCTATCCCTTGATATTCTTGGAAGTTGTTTGCATTCATTTGCGTCCTATCCTACGGGTTATTTGTTATGGGAAGGTTTGGTTATACACATTGCACGGATTTATTGCTGGATTCGTGGTTCTTGGTGATTTTGATATATGCGTTGAGAGTTGTGAAGCTTGTTACTTTAATTAATGTTGGCTGGTGGGCTGAATTTGCTGTTCAAGCTGTTATTCCACTGTGTTTTATTATTCAGAGTAAATAACTTGGAACGTTGGTTAACTAGATAGCTCAATACTGTTTGGTCGGAAGCATGAACTATTGCTCAATATTGTAACGTTTATTAATATCTAGTTTACTTATTTAAAGCTTTATCTATACGCGATTTACCGACCTGAAGAATTACAAGAAAATTATTACCTTGAGGCACGAAGCTATCGGTAGCAGAGGACAATAATAATAAAGCAAGGTAGTGAAGGTAAAAGTAAAAATATACATATATACAAAGAGACGAGATGTGTGCAAGTATAAGAAAAAAAGGATTTTCTACATAGAGGTGCGAGACTACAGCTGTTTTATAGAGTGAAGTGGACTGGATGGATACAATGTAGAATATGCATTGTTAACATTAGTAATGGTTATACGAATAACTGAGTAGTACGCAAAAGCAGATTCATGCTTCTGTAAATGATGAAGGTGCTTTTGCCTTGAATAAAAAGTTGGTACATTGATTGAGGATCTTTTGAATATATCAGAAGGGTTTACAATGCTATTGAGCACTTTACAAACAAAAAGAATACCAAAGATGTCCCTCGCTCCTTTTAATGTGTTTAAAATGTGTGATAAGTGTATGAATTCCTAGGTATGACACGAAACTAACTTGGGCTATCCAATATGACGTGAAGCTAAACGTAGCAACAGGTACCGCACTATTCCTATGGAGACTGCATACAAATTAAAGTAAGGTGCCCATATTATTAGAATACGTTGCTCGATATATTGGAGCCCTGTTAAATTCGTTGCCTTGAATTACGTTGTTGAATAAATCGAATTGACTTGTGTATTGTCATTCAATGCTTCGTCATACTCAACTAGCTGGGCTAGTTGTATTCCATTCATTCCTTGAAATAGTGTTATGCCGTCATTTGCAACACAACTATCCCTTCATTGAGAATTATATATTTTGGCCTAAGTTTTTCAATTTTCGGTCACAGTTGATAATATTTACAAGATTTAATGAAGTTCTACATCTTCCGGGACCTATTGGAAACGTTAGGATACATATTTTATCAGAATCAAGCATAGAATTCGAAAGCTGCGCAATGTTACCTTGTTTTTACACACCTCTATAATATATAAGTCTTACAATGCAACCATCTGTTTTATGCCATTATAATAGAGTTTAACCTCGGCAGATATCTATTCGTATTATACATAAACGATGTACATAGATACAGAAATATTTACTAACTACACAAAAATAAGTTTTCAAGGTATCAATACAATTCAAACCTGAATTTAGACCCATTTAATGATGAACGTCCATTTATTTTTCCCTGTATGTAAAAGATCCTATGATTACTTCTCAATTAGTTACTTTCCGCTAGCATTGCCATGAAAGGAAATAGATATTACAACTTAATGTACGATTCCCTGTACGAATTTCAGGTGTATTTGGCAATTACGAAATATGAAAATGTTAGCAGACACATCGTTCAGTTCAATTCGTATCAAGGTTAATTCCAGATTATTCCCTTTGCTCCAAATTATCAAAATTGGATTGTGTATCCTAGCCTTGTATGAAAATTGTGGAATATTTATGAAAAAGGGTAAGCCTATGGAAGACGAGAATGTGAATACCTCTCATGAGAGCGTTTCGAAATGCATTACCACCGCTTGGTTATAAACAACAAGTGTGCAGTTTGTCCGGATTGAATAAAATTGCGTGCATTATCTATCTAAAAATCGTCGGGAATTTCCCTGCAGAAATTCTGTTTAAACGATTTGTTACAGAAACTTTAATTGGAATGCTTGGTAATAAAATATGTGTGGCCAACGGAGTGATTAGTATGATTGCACGGAGTTGAAGCGAAATACAATTACAGAGTGCTCAAAGAAATATTACTAGAAGGCTAACAATAGTTATCGTTAAAATGCTGGAGGCAATGATTAAAACAATAAATGAAGGAGAAATGCGTTTCATCTGGTGCTGATATGAGCACCTCAAAAATGTAACGAAATACAGTTCAGAAAGGGAATATATGGCTTTGTTTTCACGTGGGCAAACATGGAAAAATCTAGAACAATTTCCGAAAATTAATCGTAATATGTATAACAATATGAAATAATGTACAGTTAATTGAGAGGCGATTTAAACAATGAGGATTATGATAAAATTATAGAAATCAAATTTGTAATGAATATTCCCAAACGAAGTAATATAGAAGTATTAATAGTGGTAAAAGGTTTTCGTATGAAAAACATACAAACCGACAAATTGCTGTCGCATACGAGACAATAAGGGCGATGGAAAATCAGCTGGGAATTTTCATAGAAGTATGAAGATAATAATACGAAAACAATAGTAATCATGGGAGTAAATTACATAAATTCATACCCAAGAACAGTCCATACACAATTCGAGAAAGGAGATCTCATGTTCCTTGCAATGCAAACATGCTCGTTTAGCTTATGTGACGACTATACGGTAATAACTGAAAGAGAAGTAGCTTCAGGTGAAATATGGAAATGAAGTTCCTCGCGACTTTCCATTTTCATTTCACCATAAATAGCAACAAACGGATATAATAATTACATACAGGGAAGGTTCCGAATTGTTACGTGAACATCGCGATAACTTTTCAGAGCGCAAGCGTTCAATAACCATGAACGTGACACTCAAGGCAACAGCGTGCCGAGAGGAACATCATTGGATAGCGAGGAGCGACGATCGTGGTACGAGAAGGGTGTGATCGACGCACGAGCGGGACCAAGCTCCTTCCCCCGGGACTATGGCCCCCTCGCTCGTTCTGTTCCGTTCGGAAGCTGCGCATTCAGAAATGGGACGCGTTGTCTTGGCCTTTACAAGTGGCTTTGGCGCTGGAAATGCAGATCCACGGGTCTCGCAACCATGTTATTATACGACTATTATATATTCACCATTGGATCACCCTTATTCTACCAGTTCTTATATTTATGCACTAAAAGTCCATTATTGGATCGCTCTTGTGTTATAGATTCTGTTATTTAATGAGTATGGTACAGTTAATGCGGCGCGCTATAACTATCTGTGAAGGCCGACAGACGACACAAATGAAATCGAACTGCACACAAATTGCATGAATTGTGTGATATTACTAAAATAAGACTATTCGGTGCAGATCTGAAAATGGGATAAAGCTTTGCAACAAGAAATCGAAAGTTATCATTACATACGCTGAAACTGTAATCCAATGGCGCCGAAGTTGCATGAAATTTGCGACATTACTAGTACGAAGTATTTCTGTGCAGTTACAAGGCAGTAGTTAATCTTCGCCCAAAAATAGCAAATTTTTAAGAAATTCGCTGAAACCGCGAACAAACGACCCTGCAGTAGCAGGAAATGTGTCACATTACTAGAATAGTGTTACTGTGTGCAGTTCGGAAGCAGTAAAAGGACTTTACCGCAAGAAAACCAATTACTCTAAAAGTTCGCTGAAACCGTATTCAAACTGCGCTGAGAATGTATGAATTGTGTGTTATTCGATGAATAACGTTATTCATTCGTGAACTTCTGAAGAACGTGGATGAGCAGGAATTAAGTTAATGCAATAGCCGCAAAGCTATGTTAATGGCCATAATCAGCAGCGTATTGCTAATTGCTTATATCTTCAGCCACAATTGATATATATATATATCGATCATTCTAGGATCTCTTCAGAATTAAAGTCGTCATTGAATAGATTGTTCTATCGGCTATAGTTCTGTATTGGTGGCTGTACTTAGTACCGTATAGTCAACTGTAATGTACTGTAGACACAACTGATCTATACGTTGATTATTGCAGAGTAGCTCTGGAAGTTAAGTCGCCATTGCACAGATCAATCAGTCGAGCACGGTTCTGTGCAGTTGGCGACACTCAGTAGTGTATTCGCATTTGTCAACGACCCTAGCGTCTTTTGCTCTATCCATTGAACATTCTAGTGTATCTTCATAACTCAGGATATTACGGAATGAATTGGTATCGTAGATTGCTATTCCCTGTAGTGCATTGACATTAGAGGGTATCTCTAGCGGTAATTGATCTGTTCATTTACATTTTATAATGGCTGCATAGATTTGACGTCCAGGGAATAGATTAATCCGATGAATATAGTACCTTGTTTATGGTTACAATCAGAAATGTATTCTCACATGTTAATGTCAACTGCTATAATTGATTCATTCCTTGGTCATTCACGAGATGCTAATGAAATCGATTGATCAGCGAATTGAGTAATCCAATAGAAATAGCACTGTGTAGATAGCCATACTCAGTACTGCATTGTGAAATGTCTATGTCTGAAGTGATAATTGATCCTTCCAATTATAACTCTAGAATTGCCGTAGAATTTGAGTCATCAGTGCATAGACTTGTCCAACGGATATAGTCATGTGTCGATGTCTGTTCCGTGTACCGCATTGCCAAGTCGAAGTGTCTCTAGAGATAATTGACCAATGAATTGGTAATTCCCTAATTGCTATAGAACTTACTTTGTCAGTGTATTGACTTATCCAATGGCTATAGTACAGTGATGGTGGCTGTACACTGCCCTGCATTGAAAACTGTTTATATTCGAAACTAAAGCTGATCAGACCATTTATTCACCTAGAATTGCAATACAACTCATATGAAGGGAGAGTGGGTTAATACAACAGCTGTAGAAATCTGCAGGTGGCTCATCACAGTACTGCATTGGAGTACGCAGGCTGTAGAATTATGTAGATGCCCATGATCAGTACTGTATTGACATATGATAATACCTCTGGCGAATATTGCGCCATCCGTTGATCATTCTAGAGATGGTATAGTGTTTTTATCCTCAACGAACGGACTAATCTTCCGGATAAAGTGCCCTGTCCGTGATATACAAAGTACCGTACTGCCAGTGGTAAATATCTATAACCACGACTGTACTACATATTGGTTATTCTATGTTTGCTGTGCAATATAAGTCTCCGAGGAACAAATTAACTCAACCGCTGCACTGCTTTGTCGGTGAACGTTCTAAGAAACCTGCTGCCAACTGGTCTAGGTATAACTAGCCTACACACTGACACTTTTAGATTTGCTAGGAATTTAATCATCATTGAATAAATTTATACAACGGCTACACTTATGTGATGATGCAATCAGTAATGTGGTGTCAGTTGTTAATATCAAGAGAGATTATCGATATGACTTTTGCCACTTTAGAATTGCTATAAAATTAAATCATGGGTCAGCAGATTTATCAACCGCCTGCAGTGCTCTGTTCGAGGATGTACTAGCCACCGTGCTCACAATTTTAGATATCCCTAGCCATAACTGATCTATACAAAGGTTATTAGAGACTTGCGGCGGCATTTCAATCATCAGTGTGCAGATTAGTCCAACGGTTACATTAATGTGATGATGGCTGTCCTCTGTAAGTTGTCGTCAATTGCTAATATCGCGAGGTGTAATGGATCCGTCCTGTGTCATCGTAGAATTGCTGTAGAACCTAAATCAAAATTGAACAAATTAATCCAATGGGTGCAGTGATCTGTTGGTAGGTGTACGATGCACCGAACTGAAAATTGAAAATATCTCTAGCCATAACCATAGCATTCGTTGATTATTGCTGAATTTCTACAGAACTTATACTACCAGTGAGCAAATTAATCCAACGCCTACGTTACTGTGATGATGACTGTACTCAGTACCTTGTTTTCAATCGTTTATGTCTCGAAGGACAACGGATTTTCGTTTTCCATTCTAGAATTTCTGTAGGATATGCATCGTCAGTGGACCGATAAATCCAGCAGCAGCTGTGCTCTGTTGGTAGAGGTGCTGCGTGCCATACTGTTTATTGTAAATATCACAAGTCATGAACATACTATACTTGCGTTTTTCTATAATTGCATTGGAATAAACATCGTCAGTGGACAAAGTAATCCGACAGGTAGGTTGATGTGATAATGGCTGTACTCTGTAATGTGTTGTCAGTTGCTAATGTGTCTGCAGACAATACATCTGTGTTTTTTCACCCTACAGTTTCTAGGGGATTTAAACCATAAGTGACCAGATTGTTCGAACGGCAACTGTGCTCTGTTGTAGGATGCACTAAGCACAGCAAGTGCTAACTGTAAGCATCTCTAGTTACCGTACTATACACCGATTATCCTAGATTATATTTTGAACTTACATCATCAGTGAACAACAAATGTTTCACCGCCTACAGCACAGTGTTGACGGCCCTGTTCAGTACTGCGTTGTCAATTGTCTTTATTTCGAGGGAAAGCGCATCTACCTTTCTTCATTCCAGAATTGCTGATGTACATAAATCATCATCGAAGGGATTAATCAAACGTCTACACTGCTCTGCTGGTGGATGTGGCAAGTACCGTATTTTCAAATATTGATGCCTCTAGCCATGACCACACTGTCCATTGATAATTTTGAAATTGCTTTGGAACTCACACCATTAGCGTACAAAGTGATTCAACGGTTGCAGTACTGCGATGCTGTAAATTCCAAAGAAATGCTGGAATATCAGTGTATTTGTTTGTAATGGATAGGGATATTTACAACTGTCAGTACGGTGCATAGTACGTCTACCAAGAGAGCACTGTAGCCGCTGAAATAGTATGCACAATGATCATTTAGATTCCATTGCAATTCTAGGACGACAGCAATCATATCTGTTATCCCTCGAGAAGTTTGCAATTGACAACGCAGTACTGAGTACAGCCATCGCCACAGTAGTGTAGCTTTCTATTACTTTGTCCACCGATGGTATAAATTCCAGAGCAATTCTTCAATAATGCATGCTTTGTAAGGCTCTGTCTGGAAATATTTCCAGTTGACTACACGGTACTCAGCGCTTCCACCACCAGAGCACTGCAGCCGCAGTATTTATATGTTCCATGATGATGTGTATGTTATAACATTACTAGAATGACAAAACAGAGATGCATTAGCCCTCTAGGTATAAAGCCGTCATCACATTATTGTAAACTTTGCATTACTTTCTTCACTGCTGATGTTAGTTCCAAGGCTATTCTAGGATAATGCATGCACACAACGGTTTGGGGTTATAGACATTTATAATTGAGAGTACGGTACGTAATTCACCCACGAAAAGGTCACTTTTGCCGTTCTATTAATCTCACCACTGACGGTGCATATTCCACGGAAATTCTAGAACGAGGTATGCAGATCCATTTTCCCTCGAGAAATTAGGAAATAACAACACAGTACTGAGTACAGCCTCCACCACAGTATTCTAGCCGTTGAATAACTGTGATCACTGATGATGAATATTCCATAGCAATTCCGGCATAATCATTGCATGTTGCATATGAGGCTTTAGTTATTTCCTATTGAGAGTATGGTACATGCCACATCTGCCAATATAGCACTGTAGCAGTTGAATTGGACTGATCAGTGATGATATATGTTCCATAACATTTCTAGGAAGACAAAGTGCAGGTACACTATCCCTTGAGCTATTAGCAATTGACAACACACTACTGAGTACACCCACCTTCACAGCAATGTAGCAGCTGGAACACTTTGTTCGCTGATAACGTAAATTCGATAGCGATTCTAGAATAACCGATGTATAGAGCGGCTGCGGCTAGTATAATTTAAAATGACAGTACGGCATTCAGTACATCTTCCGACAGATCACTGTTGCCGTTGCATTAAACTGCTCAGTGTTGATTCAAATTCTATAACAATCATAGAATTACAAAATTCAGGTCCACTATCCCTCCAGACGTTAACAATTGACAACAGAGCACTAACTAAGGCCATCATGTCAGTATTGTAGCCGTCGAAAAACTTTGTCAACTGAGGATGTAGATTCCAATGCAATTCTACAATAACCAATGTATATTACGGTTATGACTAGAGATATTTCCAACTGACAGTACTGTACTTATTACAGCCACAGGTGTAGCTCAGTATCTGTTGTATAATTCTCTTCAGTGATTATCTGATTCCTATAAAAGAGCTAGAATGACAAAATACAGATACACTGACCCTCGAGATATTAGCAATTTACAACATAGTATTGTATGCACCGACCATCAGTGTTATGTGGCCGCTATAGTACTTTGTTCGCTTATAATGTAAATTCGAAGGTGATTCTAGAATAACATATGCATAATGCGGTTATGGTCTTTGATAATTACAATTGACAATACGGCATCTAGTACATTGTGCGACAGGTCGCAGTTGCCGATGGATTTATTTGACCACTGGCAGTGTCTATTCCATAGAAGCTCTAGAACGAGAAATGGGTATCCACTGTCCCTCGAGATACTAGACAATGACAACACAGAGCTGATTGAAGTCACTATCGCAGGATGGTAGCCATTGAATTATTTTGTTCATAAACGATGAAGATTACAAAGCAATTACGGAATAACTATTTTATGTTACGTTAATGGCCTGAGATATTTCCAATTGGCAGTATGGTACTTTCTAAATAAACCAATATAGCACTGTAGCTGTTAGGTTATTGTGCTCAATGACGCTTTGCGTTCTACAATAATTCCAGAACTATAAAATACATATCCACTGACCGTCGAGATATTAGCAATTTACAACACAGTACTGAAGACACCGACCATCACAGTTATGTATCCGCTATACTACTTTGTTCACTTATAGTGCATATTCGAATGTGATCCAAGAATAACATATGTATAATGCTGTTACGTCTAGTGATACATACAATTGACAATACGGCACTTAGTACATCTTCCAACGGGCCTCTGTTGGCGTTGGACTAATATGTTCACTGATAGTGTATATTACACAGCAATTCTAGAACGCGAAATGCATATCCATTAACTTTCGATAGATTAAAAGATGGCATCACAGAACGGAGTACAGACGTCATCACAGAATCGTAGCCGTTGAACAACCTTGTCTACTAATGACGAAAATTCCAAAGCAAATCCGACATAATCATTGTATAACAAGCTTAAACTTTGAGATATTTCCAATTGACAGTATGGTACATAATACATACACGAATATACCGCAGCAGCGTTTGAATTAAGCTGTCCAATGGTTATTTAAATTCTATAGCATTTCTTGAATGACAAAATGCATGTACACACTTCCGTGAGTAATTCGCAATGGACAACAGAGTACTGAGTACAGCAATCATCACAAAAATGTTTACCATGGACTACTCTGTTCACTGGTGACGCAAATTCTAAAGTGATATCTGTATAACCTATGTATTGTGCGGTTCAGGTTAGTGGCATTTACACTTGACAGTACGCCACTTTGTACTCCTCCACATTATGTCTCAGACGTATATGTGATGTGTTCACTGATAATGTATAATCCACAGCAATTATAGAACAAGGAATGCATATCCATTATCCATCGAGAAATTAAAGAACAACGACACAGTACTGAGCACAACCATCATCACAGCGTTGTAGCCGTTGAATTTTTATATTCGCTGGGGATGTAAATTCCAAAGCAATTCTAAAGTAACCTGTGTATACTACGGTTGTCTTGAGATATTTCCAAATGTGAGTGCGGTACTTATTGCGTCCACCAATTGAGCGCATGTATCTCTGGATTAATTTGTTCAAATTCTATAACAGTTCTAGAATGGCAAAACACAGATCCATTACCCTCAGCTACATTAAAAATTGTCAACACATTACTGTGTACAACCATCATCGCGGCATTATAGACGTTGCATATATTTGTCCGCTGATGATATAAATTCCAATGCAATTCTAGAATAACGAATATATATTACGGTTATGGCATGAGATATTTGCAGTTGATAGTACGTTACTAGTTACATCCGCCGACATTTCTCTCTAGCCGTTGGATTAAGCTGTGCCATGATTATTTGGAATCTACGGCAACCCCAGTGTGACAAAGTGAAGATCCGCATTATACCGCAAGATACTATCAATTGACTACACAGTACAGACTACAGCCATTTTCACATTATTGAGTCCGTTGAACAACTTTGTTCTCTGAGGACGTAAATTCCAAATCACTTCTGGTATGGTCAGTGTATCATACCCTCATCAATAGGTATATTTACAATTGAATGTATGGTGCATAGTACATCCGCCGACACAGCACTGTAGCCTTTGGATTAATCTCTTTAATGATGATTTGTTTCCTATAACAGTTATAGTATTACAAGGTATACATCCATTATCCCTCGAGATATCAGCAATTGGAAACACTGCACTGTGTGCTGTCATCATCACAGTAATGTAGCCGTGGAATGGCTTTGTTCACTGTAGATGTTACTTCGAACGAGGTTCTGGACTAATATATGAATAGTACGATTACGTCTAGTCATATGTACAATTGACAGCACGGCAAGTAGTGCATTCACCAACAGAGCACTGTCGCCGCTCGATGAAACCATTCACTGTAGATGAAGGTTCTACGGCAATAGCAGAATGATAAACGGCGGTCCTTTATCACTCGAGAAATTAACATCTGACAACACAGTACTGTGCCTCCTAGTACCTTCACCAGCGGAGCACTGCAGCCGCTCTATTAATCTGTTCAATGACGATACCTATTCCATAGAGTTTCTAGAATGACTAAAGACAGGTCATTTAGCCCTCGAGATATTAACAACAGAGAGCGCAGTAGAGAGTTCAGTCGTCATCACAGTGCTGTAGACGCCGGGAAACTTTGTTCGCTGATGATTAAAGTACCAAAGCAATTCTGGAATTATCAATGCATATTACGGTTGTGGCTTGAGATATTTCGAATTGAAGGTACGGTACTTACTACATACGCCGATATGGCACTACGGCCGCTGCATTATTGTGTTCGGTGATGATATTAATTCTATAACATTTCTAGAATGACAAGATGCATGTCCACTATGCCTCGAGATATTAACTACTGACAACACTGTAATGAGTACAGCCAACAGCACAGTAATGTAGACGAAAGACTACTTTGTTCGCTGGTCTTGTATATTCGAAAGTGAGTCTAGGGTAACCTATATATGGTGCGGTTACGGCTAGTGATGAATGCAATTGGCAGTGTGGCATTTAGTACATCTTCCAACAGATCACTTTTGCCGTTGGTTCAATCTGTTCACTGATGTTCTATGTCCCACAGCGATTCTAGGACGAGAAATGAAGGTCCATTGTCCCTCGAGGTATTATCAAATGGCAGCAGAGTACTGAGTACGGCCGTAATCACAGTAATGTAGCCGCTGGACTGCTTTTTTCTCTGATGACGCAATTTCCTAAGCGTCTCTGGCATAATCAATGTATAGTACGGTTGTGGCTAGGGATATTTTCAGCTGGTAGCACGTTACTTAGTACATCCACCGGCAGAGCACTGCAGACGCTGTCATAATCCTTTCATGGATGCTTCCGATATCGTAGCAATCCTGAAATGACATACGTCTACAATTGACACCACGATTCGCAGGATGACCATATCTCAGTAATGTAGACATGGGACTACTTTGTTTACAGACCATGGAATTTCTACAGTAATTCTTGAGAGACCAGGTACAGTGCGGTTACGGCTAGTGTTATTTACAATAGGCAGTACGATAAATTGTACGTCCGCCAACACATCAGATATGCCGTTGTATTAATCTGGTCAATGAAGGTGTATGTTCCACAGCAATTCTATAACGAGAAATGCAGATCCATTATCCCTGCAGAAATTAAGAAATGACGACACAGTACTCAGTGCAGCCATCATCACTGTACTGCAGACGTTGGGCAACTTTGTTCACTCATTGTGTAAATTACAGAGAAATACTTGTATAATAAATGTATACTACGGTTATGTCTTCATATATTTCCAAACGGCACTACAGCACTTACTACATCCACCAATATAGCACTGTAGCCGTTGGGTTAATCTTTCAATGATCATATAAATTCAATAACAATAGCAGAGTGACGAAGTATTTATCCACACGCCCACGAGGGATTAGTTATTGACAACACAGTACTGCATACAGCTATCATTGCATTAATGTAGCTGGACAACTGTGCTCAATGATGATGTAAATTGAAATGCGATTCTGGAATAATCAATTAACATTACGTTTATGGATAGAAACACTTCCAATTTTCAGCACGGTATATACTACATCCACCAAGATAGCAATATAGAGATTGATTAAGGTTTTCAGTAATGATATATATTCTACAACGACCCCAGAATGAAGAAACACACGCCCACGGTCCCACGAGTTACGAACAATTTGCATCACAGTCCTGAATGCAGCCATATTCACTGTAATGTACACATTGGACAGCCTATTCACTGATGATGTAAATTCCGATGTAATTCATGAATAACCTATGTACACTGCGGATACGGCTAGAGATATTTAAAATGCGCAATTAGTACATCCACCAGCAGAGCACTGCAGCAGCTATGTTAGCCTGTTGAGTGTTGAAGCAGGTCATATAGCCTTTCTAGTATGACAAAAGGCAGATCCATCATCCCTAGAGATGTTAACAAATTACAACACATTACTCAGTATACCCATCATAACAGCCCTGTAGCCGTAGGACAACTTTGTTCACTCATGAAGTAAATTCAAAAGCAATGCTGGAATAATAATTGTATATTCCTGCTATGGCTATAAATATTTTAAATTGAGAGTACGTTGCGTATTACATCCACAAATACAGCACAGTTTCCGTTGGCTTAATCTGTTCAGTGATGATTTAATTTCAATGACAACATTATAATGAGACAATACACATCCACAGAAAATCGAGATGTTAATGATGTCGACACAGCACTGAGTACAGCCATCATAACAGTACAAAAGCCATTGGACTAATTTGTTACACATGGTGTAAATTAAGGCGGAGTTGTGGTATAATCAATGCATATTACTGTAGTGGCCTGAGGTATTTACTATTGACAGTACAGTACTTCATGGTCCTCCAATATGGCACCTTGGGCGATGGATTAAAGAACTCAGTGACGATTTATATTCTACAACGACATTAGAATGTCAAAATCTAGGCGCACGGTCCCCCGAGAAACAATCAATTGTCAACACTGTACTGAGTACAGCCGTATTCACGGCAATGTAGACGTTGGACTGCTTTGTTCAATGATGATGTTAATTCCAAGGTAATTCTGGAATAACCAATGTCTTCTACGGTTATGGTTGGAGGTATCTAAAATTCGCCGCGCGGTAACTAGTACATCCACCAGCAGAGCACTGCACCCGCTGTATTACCCTGCTGAGAGTTGAATACGATATTATAGCATTCCTTGAATGACAAAGGACAAATTCAACATCCTCCGATACATTAACTGATGACAACACGGTACTAAGTATAGCCAGCATCACAGCTTTGTAGCCGTTGGACTACCTTGACCATTGATGACGCAAGTTCGAAAGCAATTTTGGAACAATGATTGTATATTACAGTTATGTCTTAAGAAACTTCCAGTTGACATTGCCGTACATATTACATGCACCAGCAGACACTGCAGCCGCTCTATTATTTTGTTCAATGATGATATCGAATTCATAGCAATTCTAGAAAGACAAATGACAGATCGATTATCCCACGAGGCATTGGCAATTGCCAACACAGTACATAGTACATCCAACATCGCAGTAATGTAGCCGCTGGAAATCCTTGTACACTGAAGATGGAAATTCGAAGGTGACTCTAGAGTAATCAATACATAGTACGTCTGTGGCATGAGATACGTCCAATAGACAGTGCGGCACTTAGTATATCCGCAAGCATCGTGCTGCAGCCTCTGTATTATTCGGCTCAATGATGACTAAGGTTCTATGAATATTCTACAGTGACAAGGGACATATCCATTATACCTCTAAGTAATAATAATTGACAACACTTTACTAGGTACAGCCAGCACGAGAGTACTGTTGCCGTTGGACTACTTTTTCAATCGTGACGTAAATTACAAATCAGTTCTGCAATAATCAATGCTTGTTGCGGTTATGGCTATACATATTTCCAATTGAGAGTGCGCTTCATATTAGTTCCACCAGTATAACACTGTAGCCGTTGCATTAACCTGCTCAGTGGTGATTCAAATCCTATAACAGTACTATAATCACAAAATACAGATGCACAGACCCTCGAGATATTCAATATTGTAGACACAACACTGAGTACAGCCATCATCAGAGTGCTGATGCCGTTGTACTATTTTGTTCACTCACGATGTAAATCACAGAGCAATTCTGTAGTAATCAATGTATATAGCGGATTGTGCTATACACATTCCCAATTGAGAGTACGGTCCATATTAGACCAACCAATATAGCACGGTAGCCGTTGGATTAATCTGTTCAATGGTGATTAAGTTCTATGACAGTACTATAATGACAGAACACAGATCCGCAGGCCATCGAGGCGTTGATAATTGACAACACAGTACTGAGTACAACCGCCATTACAGTAGTGTAGCCGTTAGACTGACTTGTTCACTGACGATGTAAGTTCAAAAGCAATTCTAGGATAATCAAAGTATATTACGGCTATAGCGTGGCATATTAGCAACTGACAGTACGGTACATAGTACACCCACCATCAGAGCACAGCAGCCACTGTATTAATCCGCACAACGATGATATAGGTTTTACAGATATTATAGAATGAAAAAAGACTGATCCATTACACCTCATTGTATTTACAATTGACAACACAGTACTGAGTACAGCCGTCATCACAGTAATGTAGCCGGTGGACCCCTTTGTTCACTGATGATGTTTATTCCATAGTATTTCGGGAGTTACCAATGTATATTTCGGTTATTTCTTGAGATAGCTAAAATTGACGGTACGGTATACACTACATCCACCAATATTGCACTGCGGCCGTTGGATTAATCTGTTCAAAGATAATTTGGAATTTAAAGCTGTTCTAGAATGACATGGGAGATTCACTAGCACTCGAGATATTTACAATTGACAACACAGTATTGTGTACAGCCATAATCACGGTAGTGCAGCCGTTGGAGTACCTTGCTCACTGATAACGTAAATCAGAAAGTGATTTTAGAATAACCAATGTATAGTGCGTCAGTGTCCAGTGATATTTAAAGTTGACAGATCGGCATTTCGTACCTCTACCAACAGAGCACTGCAGCTGCTGTAGTAATATGCTCAGTGGTGATTTAGATTTTATAGCAGTCCTTGAAGGACGATAAAAGGGTCTATTATCCCTCGAGTAATTATTAATTGACAGAGCAGTACTGAGTACAGCCATCCTCACAGTAGTGTAGCCGTTAAAATGCCTTGCTCACTGATGACGTAATTACCAAATCAATTCTGGAATGTACAATGTATATAACGGTTTTGGCATGAAACATTTAAAATTGACCGTACGTTACATATTATATCCACCAATATATCACAGCAGCGGCTGGATTAGTCTGTTCAATTGTGATTTAAGTTCTATAAGAATTCTAGAATTCCGTAATACGCATCCACCGATCCTAGAGACATTAACAATTGACAACACTCAACCGATTACAGACAGCATCACAGTAATACGGATGTTGGAATACTTTGTCCTCCGATGATGTATACTCCTAAGTAACTCTGGAACAAAATATGTGGATTACAGTTATGGCTAGTGATGTTTATACCTCACTGTCGGTAATTTATACATCCAGCAACACAGCAATGTTTTCTTTGGATTAAGCTGGTTTCTGACGTTGTATATTGGATAGGTATTTTAGAACCAGAAGTGTAGGTCCATTGCCCCAGACATATTAAAAATTGACTACACAGTACTGAGTACAGCGATCGTCACAGTGTAGTAACCGATGGATAACGTTGTTCACTGATAATATATATTCCTAAGCATTTCTATAATAATCGCGTGCAATGTGGCTATGGCTAGAGATATTTACGAGTGACTGAACGGTTCTTCGTACACCTACCGATAGAACACAGTTGCCGTTCGATTAATATGTTCATTGATGATGTAGCAACTATAAAAATTCTAGAATGACAAAATACAGGTACTCCATCTCTCGAGATATCAACAGTTAACAACACTGTATTGAGTACAGCCACCATCAGAGTGTTGTTGTCGTTGGACTACTTTGTTCACGGATGATGTGAATTCCAAGGCAAGTCTAAAACAGTCAATCTATGTTAAGGCTATGGCTAGAGACGTTTAAAATTGTCGGTACGGTACATATTACGCCTTCCTATATAGCGCTGTAGCCGCTGGATTAATCTGTTCAAAGATGAATTGGATTCTAGAGCAATCCTGGAATCACCGGGTACAGACACGCTATCCCTCGAGATACTAACAATTGCCGGCACACTACCATGTACAACCGCCGTCACAGTATTTGGGCGGATGAATAACATTATGCACTGATAATGTTAGTCCCAAAATAATTCAAGAGTAATCATTGCATGTTTCGGTTATGGCTAGAGGTATTTACAATTGACGATACGGTACCTCGTACATCTAGCAGCAGGGCACTGCAGCCGCCGTATTAATTTGCTCAATGATGATTTGGATCTTATGGCTGATCTGGAATGACGAAGAGAGATTCATTAACCTTCGATATATCAACAATTAACAACACTGTACATACTATGACCATCATTACAGTAATGCAGATGTTGGGCCACTTCATTCGCTGATGATGTAAATACCAAAGCAATTTTGGAATAATAAATATATATTAAGTTCGTTGCTAGATGTATTTAAAATTGACAGTACGGAACTTATTACATCCGCCAATATTTCGCTGCAGCCGTTGGGTTATTCTGTTCAATGATGAATTAAATTCTAGAACAATTCCAGATCGTCAAGATACAGACACTCTCCGTCGAGATATTAACAATTGACGACACAGTACGGTGCACAGCTGCCACCATATTATGGTAACGGATGAATAACATTACTCACCCATAACGCCAGTATCAAATTAACTCTATAGTAATCGATATATACTACGGTTATGTCTAGAGACGTTAGCAATTGACAGCACGGTACTCCGTACATCCACCAATATATCACTGTAGCGGATGGACTAATCTGTTCAATTATGGTTTAAATTCCATAGTAATTCTGGAATGGCAAAATACAGATCCGCTGAGCCTCGAGACATTAACAATTGACCACACAGTACAGATTACAGCCATCATCACAGAAATGAACATGTTGGACTACTTTGTTCACTGATGATGTGAATTCGAAAGTTCTAGAATAACCTACGTAGAGTGCGGCTATAGAAAGTGATACTTGCAATTGAAAGTATGGAATTTAGTACATCTTTCAATAGCGCACTGTTGCCGCTGGTGTAAATAGTTCTCTGACCATGTATATCCTACAGTAATTGTAGGCTTAGAAACGAAGGTCCATTATACCTAGAGAAATTTATCAATTGGCGACACAGCACTGTTTACAGCAATCATCGCCGTAATGTGGCTGTTGGACTAATTTGTCGCTGATTATGTAAATTACAACGCAATTCTGGAATGGCCAATGTATATTACGGTTGAGGCATGCCATATTTCTATTTGAGAGAACGGTATCTATTACATCCAGCAACAGAGCACCGCAGTCCGCGTATTAATCTGTTCAATGATTAAATTCTATTGAAATTCTAGAATGACAAGATACAGGTCCATTTGGCCCCCAGATACTGAGAATTGACAACACATTACAGCCAACGTCACTGTAATGTAGACGTCGGGCTTCCCTTTACACTAAGGATGAAAATTCCTAAATAATTCTAGAATAAAATATATATGCTACGGTTTGACTAGTGACGTTAGGAATTCACTGGGCGGTAATTAGTAAATATATCAAGGGAACACTGATGCCGTTGGATTAATGTTTTCAATGATGATTTAGATTATACAGGTACTCTAGGATGAAAGGCACAGGTCCATTATCCCATAAGATATTAGCATTCGGCAACACCGTACTGAGTAGAGCCATCATCCCGGTAGCGTAGCTGTTGGTCTTCCTTGTTCACTGGTTATGTAAATTCCATAGCAACTCTGGAATAAATAAAGTATATTACGGATATGGCTTGAGGTGTTTTCAATTGACAGTACGGTACCTACTGCATCTAACAATATATCAATATAGCAGTTGGATTAAGCTCCTCGGTTATGATTTAAACTCTATAACAGTTCCAGAATGACAAAACGCAGGATCGAGATCTCTCGAGATATCAATAATTAATATCAATGTACCGAATACAGCCGTCATCACAGTAACGTGGACATTGGAATACTTCGACCACTGTCGATGGATACTCCAAAGCTGTTCTAAAATAATCATTGTGTACTACGGTTACGGCTAGAGACGTTTAAATTTGTCAGTATGGTACCTACTAACCCCTCCCATATAGCGCTGTAGCCTTTGGATTAATCTGTTCAGTGATGAATTGAGTACTAGAACAAATTCTGAATGACAAAATACAGGCAACCTGTCCCTCGAGATTTTAACAATTGAGGGCACACTAGCTTGTACAGGCGCCATCACAGTATTGTAAAGGTTGTATAACATTATACCATGATAATGTCAGTTTCAAAATAATGCTAGAGCAATCTATGTATGCTACGGTTATGGCTCAAGATATCTATAACTGCCAGTAGGATATATCGTTCATCTATGAACAGTACACTTTAGGCGATGGATTTAACCGTTCAGTGGTGATTTATGTTCTTTAACAATTCTAAAGTGGCAAAATACGTATCCATTATCCCGCGCGACATTGACAATTGACAAAACCGTACTCATTACAGCCATTGTAACACTAATGTAGCAGTCGAATTTTATAGTTCCCTGACTGTGCAGGGTCCAAATGATTTCCAGTAGAGTCTATGCATTGCTCGGTTGTGCCTCGAGATATTTATATTTCACTTTACGGTGCTCATTACGTCCACCGACAGAGCACTGGAGACGTAGGATTAATTCGTTCAGTGATGATTTACGTTTTATAACAATTCTAGAATGACATGGTACAGATATAGTACTGGAGCCGTTGGAATACTTTGCACAATGACGAAGTAAATACCAATGCAATTCTGGAATACTCAACGCATTTAGCGGTTATTTCTATTGATATTTACACCTGAGAGTACGGTACTTAGTGCGTCCACCAATTAAGCACTGTAGCTGATGGATTAAACAGTTCAATGGTGTTCTAAATCCTATAATTGCTCCAGAATGACAAAATACGCGTCCAATATCCATCGAAATATCAACAACTGCCAACACAGTACTGAGGACAGCCATCATGACATTAGTGTAGCCGTTGGATTACTGTGACCAATGATGATGTAATCTCTAATGTAACACTGGAGTAATCAACGTATGTTACGGTTACGGTATGAAATACTTAAAATTGAGAGGACGGTGCATTTTACATCGACAAATATGTCACTGTAACGGTTGGATTTATATGTTCAGTTATAATTAAAGTCCTATAACAATTCTAGAATGACATAATACATATCCGCAGAACCTCGAGGGATGTACAATACACGACACACTACAGATTATAGCAATCATCACAGTAATGCAGGCGCTGGACTACCATGTACACAGCTGATGTATGTTCATTAGTAATTCTGCAATAAAATATGTATAATACGGTTATATCTAGTGACGTTCAGAACTCACAGTTCGGAAATTAGTATATCTACCATCAGAGCACTGGTGCCTTTGGATTTGGTTGGTCACTGATGTTGTATATTCGACAGCAGATTTAGAACGAGTAGTGCAGGTCCATTATCCCGCGTGGCATTAGCAATTGACGTCCCATTACTGACTACAGCCATCACCAGTGTATAGTAACTGTTGAATAGCGTTGGCAACTGATAGAATAAATTCCAACGCAATTCCAGAATAACTTCTGCATAGGACGGATATGGCTAGAAATATTTACAAGTGACGTTAAGGTACCCCGCACACGTACCAGTGGAGCACTGTTGCCGATGGATTAATCTGTTCAATCATGACAAGGATTCTATAGCAGTACTAGAATGACAAAGGGCGGAACCATTATCCCTCGCGATATTAACAATTGACAGCACAGTACTGAGATCAGCCATCTTCACAGTACTGTAGCCGTTGGTCCACTATGTTCACTGATGATGCAAATAGCACAGCAATTCTTGAACGATCAGCGTATGTCACGGTTACCTCTAGAGATACTTCCAAGTGACAGAACGGTACGTACTACATTCACCAATATAGCACCGTGCTGATGGATTAATCGCTTCAATGGTAACTTAAATTCCATGGCAATTCTAGAACCAAAAAAATACGGGTCCCATGTGCCGCAAGATGTTAGCAATTGTCAACACTGTACTAAGTACAGTCATCATCACAGTAATGTAGACGAAGGACTACCATGATCGCTGATAATGTAAATTTAAAAGTAATTCTAGAACAACCTATGTGTACTACGGCTGCGGCTTGAAATATATAAAAGTGACATAACGTTGCTTGGTAGATCTACCAACAGAGCAATGTTGCCGTAGGATATATCTGTTCAATGATGATATAAATCCTATCACAGTACCAGAAATGCAAATACTTGTCCAATATCTCTCGAGACATTAGCAATTTCCAACACAGTACTGATTACGCCCACCATCACTGCAATGTAGCCGTTGGACTACTGTACGCACTGATAATGAAAATTCGAAAGTGATTCTAGTATAACCTATGTACCGTGCGGTCATAGTTAGTGTTATTTACAACTGTCAGTACGGCATATAGTACGTCCTCTAACATACCAATGTTGCCGTTGGCTTGATCTGTTCACTGATGGTGCACTTTCCACGGTAACCTTGGAAAGAGAAATGCAGATCCATTGTCCCTCGTGAAGTTAAACAAGGACAACATAGAACTGAGTACAGTCATCATTACAGTATTGTCGCCGTTGAGTTACTTTGTTCAATGATGATAAAGATTCCAATGCTATTACGGAATTTCCGTTTTATATTAAGTTTATGGCTTGCGATACTTCCAACTGACAGTATGGCACTAACCAAATCCACCAATATAGCAGAGTAGCTACTGGATTTTTCGGTTCAATGGTGATTCAGGTTCTGTAGAAATTCTAGAATGACAAGATATTGACCCCTTGGCCCTCGAGATGATAGCAATTTCCAACGCAGAAGTGATTACACCCACCATCACAGCAATGTAGCCGTTTGACTACTATGTCCACTGATAATGTAAATTCGAAAGTGACTCTACTATAACGTATGCATTGTGCGGCTGTGGTTAGTGCTATTTACAACTGTTAGCACGGCATATCGTACGTATTCCAGCGTACCACTGTTGCGTTAGAATGATCTGTTCACTAATACTCTATTTTCCAGAGTAACTGTAGAACGAGAAACCCAGATCCATTGTCACTCATGAAATTACACAATGGCAACATACAACTGAGTACTGTCATCGTCACAGTATTGCCGCGGTAGAATTGCTTTGTCCATTGATGATGACATTTCCAAAGCAATTCCGGAATTCCCAATTCATATTATGCTTGTGGCTCGAGACATTTCCAATTGGCAGTATGTTACTTAATAAATCCGCCAATGTTGCCCAGTAGCTGTTGAATTACTGTGTTCAGTGATGATTTAAGTTCTATGGAAATACTAGAATGACAAAATACAGACCTCTTGACCCTCGAGATATTAGCAATTTCCAACGAAGTAGTGATTACACCCACCATCACAGTAATGTAGACGTTGGGCTACTATGTTTACTGATAAAGTACATTCAAAGGTGATTCTAGTATAACCCATGTGTAATGCGGCTGTGGTTAGTGATACCTACAGTCGACAATGCGGCATTTAGTATATCATCCAAATGAACATATCTGCCGTTCGAATAATCTGTTCGCTGATTTTGTATACTCCACAGTAGTTCTGGAGATAGAAGAGCAGATCCTTCATCCCTTGAGATATTAGCAACTTACGGCACAGTTTTGAGAACACCCACCGTCACAGTAATGTAGGCGTTGGACTACTGTGTTCACTGGTAATGTAAATTCGACAGTGAT
Source organism: Eufriesea mexicana (assembly GCF_001483705.2). Classification (NCBI taxonomy): domain Eukaryota; kingdom Metazoa; phylum Arthropoda; class Insecta; order Hymenoptera; family Apidae; genus Eufriesea; species Eufriesea mexicana. The sequence goes on along the minus strand of NW_016912944.1, from coordinate 372,390 downwards.
TCTAGCACTACTTATGTATTGTGCGGATATGAGTAGTGATATTATGCAATTGAGAGTACGGCAATTAATACGTATTCCAGGAGATCTCCGTTGCCGTGGGATTGATCACTTCACTGATGACGTATGTTTCGCTGCAACTCTGGAACGAGAAATGCAGATCCATTATCCCTCAAGAAATTAAAGGTTGACGACACAGTACTGAGTACAGCCATCAACACAGTATTGTGGACGTAGTATTATTTCGTTCAATGATGATGCAACTTCCAAAGCAATTCTTGAGTAATCTATGTATATTACACGAGTCTTGGGATATTTTCAATTGACAGTATTGTACTCACCAATTCCACCAATATTGCGCAGCAGTCCTTGGATTAATATGCTCAATGATGATTTAAATACTATATCAATTCTAGAATGACACAATATGTATCCACTGACACTCGAGCCATTAGCAATTTAGAACAAGGTACTGAGTACACACACCATCTCAGTCATGTTGCCGTTGGACTAATTCGTTCACTACAATGTAAATTCGAAAAAGGTTCTAGAATTAACAATGTGTATCGTTGCCATGGCTAGTGATATTTACAATTTCCAGCATGGTACGTAGTACATATTCCAACAGATCGCATATGCCGTTGGATTAATATGCGCACTGACAGTGTATGTTTCACTGCAATTCAAGAACGAGAAACACAGATCCATAATCCCCCGAGAAATTAAAGTATGACAACAATGCATAAAGTAAGGCCATCATCACAGTATTGTAGCCGTTAAATGGCTCCGTTCACTGATGACGTAAACACCAAAAGCAATCCTAGAATAATCAATGCATATTACGGCTGTCCTGAGATATTTCCAATCGACTGTATTGTACTTACTAAATCGACAAATATAGCACAGAGGCCGTTGGATTATTCCCTTAAATGATGATTTAAATACTATAACAATTCTAAAATGACAAAATACAGATCCACTGGCTCTCGAGATATTTGCCACTTACAACACAGTACTGAGAACACTCACCATCACAGTATTGCCGCCGTAGGAATACTTTGTCTTCTGACGAAGTAGATTCGAATTTGTTTCTAGAATGACATACGTTTAATGCGGTTATGGCTAGTGACAATATACAATTGACAGTACGGCATTGGGTAAATCTTCCAGCAGATCGCTGTTGACGTTGGATTGATCTCACCAATGTTAATTTATATACCACGTCAATTCCAGTAGGAGAAATGCTGGTCCTTTGTCCCACGAGATATTATCAAATGTCAACACACTACAGAGTACAGCCATCATCACAGTATTGTAGCCGTTGAATAATTTCGTTGACTGACGGTGAAAATTCCAAAGCAATTTCGGAATAATCATTTTATGTTGCGTTTATGGCTTGAGATATATCCAATTGAGAGTATGGCGCTTTCTAAATCCAGCAGTATACCAGAGTAGCTATAGGATTACTATGCTCAATGCTGATTTATGTACTATATACATTATAGGCTGACAAAATACAGGTCCACCGTTTCTCGAGTTATTAACAATTTACATCACAGTACAAAGAACACCCACCATCACTTTAATGAATCCGTTGACCACTTTGTTCACTAATAATGTATATTGGAATGTAATTCCAGAATGACTTGTGTATTGTGCGGTTATATTGATTGAAATTTACAAATAGCGTTACGGCATTTAGTATATCCTCCAAAAGATCACTGTCGCCGTTGGTTTACTCTGTTCGCAGACTGTGTATATTTCGCAGCAATTCTAGAACGTGAATAGACGATCCATAATCCCTTAAAGAATGAAACAGTGATAACACAGGGTTGAGTACAGTAATCATCACGGTATTATAGCCGTTGAATTACTTTGTTCGCTGGTGATGAATGCTCCATAGCTTTTCCGGAATTCCCATTTTATACTTCGTTTATGGCTTGAGATATTTCCAATTGACGGTATGGCACTTAATAAATCCCCGAATATTCCACAGTAGCTGCTGGATTATTGTGTTCAATGGCGGGTTAAGTTCTAAAAAAATTCTAGAATGACGAAGTACACATCCATTGACACTCGAGAAATTAGCAATTTACAACACATTACTAATTACTACCACAATCACAGTAATATAGCGGTTGGATTGCTATGTTCACTGATAACGTAAATTCGAATGTGATTCTAGTACGACCTATGTTTTGTGCGGTTTTGGTTAATGATATTTACAATGGATAGCGTTGCACATATTTCATCTTCCAACAGATCACAGTTGCCGTTGGATAAATGTGTTCACTGATATTGTAGGTTCCACAACAATTCTAGAAGGAGAAATGCAGATGCATAATCCCTAGAGAAATACAGAAATGACAACACAGTAGAGAGCAAGACCATCATCACAGCACGGTAGCCGTTGAATAACTTTGTTCACTGATGGAGTAAATTACAATGCAATTCTGGAATAATCAATGTGTATTCCGGTTGTCTTTATATATTTCCATTTGACCGTATTGTACTTAATATATCGACCAATATAGCACATTAGCCGTAGGATTATTCTGTTTAACGGTGATCCAAATTCTGAAACTATTCTAGAATGACAAAATACAGATCCACGGACCCTCGAAATATTAGCAACTTTCAACACAGGACAGAGAACAACCACCATCACAGTAGCGCAGCCGTTGGAATACATTGTTGACTGATGATGTAATTTCGAAAATGGTTCAAGAACAGCATATGTATAATGCGGTTATGCCTAGTGATATTTACAGTTGGCAGCACGTCATTTAGTACATCTTCAAACAGATCGCATTTGCCATTGGAAATATCTGTTCACTGCTGTTGTACTTTCCACAGCATTTAGAGAACGAGAAATTCAGGTCCATTATCCCTTTAGACACTAACAAATGACGACACAGTACTGGGTACAGCCGTCATCACAGTAATGCAGCCGTTGAACTGCTTTGTTCACTGATAATGTAAATTCCAAGGTGATGATAGAATAGCCTATGTATTTTGCGATTATGTAGTGTGATATTTACAATTGGCAGTACGACATTTATTACGTCCTCCAATAGATCGCTGTTGCCGCTTTATTGACCTATTCAATGATGACGTATATCACACAGAAATTCTAGAACGAGAAATGCAGATCCTTTGTCACTCCGGAATTCAAAGGATTGTAGCCGTTGAATAATTTTGCTCACTGATGATGTAAGTTCCAAAGCAAATCTAGAGTTATCTATGTATATTACGGTTGCCTTTAGCTATCTCCAATTGACAGTGCGGCACTTATTACATCCACCAATATAGCACAGGAGTCGTTGGTTCATTCAGTTCAATGATGCTTCAAATTCTCTAGCAATTCTAGAAATATAAAGTACGTATCCACTGACCCTAAAGATAATAGCAAAGAACAGCATAGTCCTGAGTACACCGGACATCACAGTTGTGTATCTGCTATAATAATTAGTTCACTTATAATGAAAATTAGAAAGTAATTCTAGAATGAACTATGTATAATGCGGCTATGGATAGTGATACTTACAATTGGCATTACGGCATTTATTACATCGTCCAGCAGATCGCAGTTGCCGTTTGAATAATCTGTTCACTGGTAGTGAATGCACCACGGCAATTCTGGAACGAGAAATGCAGATCCCATATACCTTGAGGAATTAAAGAATGACAACGCAGTACTGAGCACGGCCATCAGCACAATACTGTAGTCGCTGAATAATTTTATTCACCGTTGATGTAAACTCCAAAGCAACTCTAGAGTACTCTATGTATGTTATGCTTGCCTTGAGCTATATCCAACTGACAGTGTGGTACCTATACTACATTCTCCATTATACCACGGCAGTCGTTGAAATAATCTGTTCAATGATGATCCAAACTCTACGTCATTTCTAGAATGACAAAATACAGGTGCACAGTCCCATTAGTTAATAACAGCTTACATCAGAGTACAGAGTGCACCCACCATCTCAGAAATGTAGCCGATGATGTAGATCGGAGAGTGGTTCTAGAATAACCCACGTATAGTAGGGCTACGGCTAGTGATATTTACAATTTACAGTACGGAATTTCATACATATTCCATAAGATCAAATTTGCCGATTGAATAACCTGTTCACTGACGATGTATTTTCCACAGCAATACTAAAACGAGAAATGCAGATTCTTTATCCATCGAGATATTAACAAGTGACATCGCAGTACTGAGTACAGCCATAATCACAATATTGTAGACGACGAATAATTTTCCTCAGTCATGTTGAAAACTCCAAAGGAATTCTAGGGTAGTTTATGTATATTACGGTCGACTTGAGCAATTCCTGATTGACGGGACGGTACTTATTACATCCAGAAATATAGCACAGTAGTCATAGGATTAATGTTTTTTATGTTGATTAGAGTTCCATGTCAATCCTAGAATGACAAAATACATTTCCACTCTTCCTCGAGTTACTAACAATTTTCTTCACGGTACTGGGTACACACGCTATGACAGTAATGTAGCCTTGGGACTCATTTGTTCACTGCAATGTAAATTCGAAAATGATTCTAGAATTACCAATGCTGTGTTGCTGTGGCTTGTGACATTTGCAATGTACAGTACGGCATTTAGTACATCTTCCAACAGTACGCTGTAACCGTTGTCTTAATCTGTTTGCCAATAGCGTATATTCCACGGCATGGATGAGGAATGTATTATTAGGATGAGGAATGCAAATCCATCATGCCTTAAGATATTAAGGAATAACAACATATTACAGATTAGAGGCATCACCACAGTATAGTAGCCGTTGAACAATTTTGTTCACTGATGATGTAAATTCCAAAGCAATTCTAGAATGATGAATGTGTACTACGGTTGTGTTCATATATTTCCAACAGTCAGCATTGTACTTACTATATCCACTAATATAGCGCTGTAGACGTTGGATAACTCTATTCTATGGTGATATAAATGCTGTACCAATTCTAGAATGACAAAATACAAATTCACTCGCCCTCGAGGTATCAGCAATACACTACATAGTGCACAGAAAACCGGCCATCAGAGATGTGCAGCAGCAATACTATTCTGACCACGAATAACTTAAATTCGAATGGAATTCTAGAATAACCAATGTATAATGCGGTTAATGCTAGTGATACTTACAAATGGCAATATGGCATTTAGTACACCCTCCAACAGGTCACACATGATGTATATTCCGCAACAATCCTAGAACTGGGAGTGCATATCTATTATCCCTTGAAGCGTTAACATATGACAACATATTTCTGAGTGCAGCCATCATCACAGTATTGCAGCCGGTAGATGACATTGCTCACTGATATCGTAAATTCCTAAGCGATTCTAAAATAATCACTGGCACTCGAGATATTAGCAAGTTACAACACAAGACTGAGTACACCCACCAGCACAGTGATGTAGCCGTTGGACTACTTTGTTCACTGGCAATTTGAATCCGAAGGTGATAGTAGAATAGCCTATGTATTGTGCCGCTGTGGTTAGTGATATGTACAATTGACCGTACGGCATTTATTTCTTTTTCAAGCAGATCACTGTTGCAGTTGGGTTTATCTTTTTGCTGATGATGTATATTCCACTGCATTTCTTGAAGGAGAAATACAGATCATTTTGCCACTCGTTAAATTAACAAATGGCAACGCAGTACAGAGTGTAGTCATCCACATGGTATTGTAGCCGTTGAATAACTTTGTTCACAGATGATGTAAGTTCCAATACAATTCTAGGGTAATCATAGCATATTACGGTTGCATTCGGATACTTCCAATGACAGTACAGTACAGATTACATCCACTATTATAGCACAGCCGTCGTTGGAATAATATTTTCCACGATGATTTAAATTCCATAGCAGTTCTAGAACGACAAAATATAGGTCCAGTGTTCCTCGAGTTATTAGCAGCTTACATCACAGTACTGTTTACACCGACCATCCCAGTAATGCAGCCGTGGTACTAGTTTGTTCACTAAGTGCAAATTCGAAAAAGATACTAGGGTAACTTGTGTACAGTGCGTCTATGGCTAGTAATATTTACAGTTTACAGCATGGCATTTGGTACACCTTCCATCAGTGCACTGTTGCCGTTGGCTTAATCTGTTCACTGACAGTGTATACTCTACAGCAACTTTAGGGCGAGAAGTTCAGATCCATAATCCCTTGAAACATTAACAAATGACGACACAGCACTGAGTACAGCCTTCAACATATTATTGTAGTCGCTGAATGAGTTTCTTCTCTAATGTTGTAAATTGAAATGCAATTCTAGAATGATCAACGTATATTACAGATATGGCTCGCAATAATTCCAATAGACAGTATGATACTTAATACATCCACCAATACACCAGAGAAGGCTTTTGATTATTACCGTAAATGATGATATAAACACTATAACAGTTCCAGAATTAACAAATAAAGGCCTTCTGGCCCTCGAGTAGTAAGCAATTTACAACACAGCGATGAGAACGCTCACCATCGCAGTAATGTAGCCGCTGGAATACTTTGATCGGTGACGATGAAAATTCGAAGGTGATTATAGAATAACGGATCTATAATGGTTTTATGGCGAGCGATACTTACAATTGACTATACGGCATTTAGAACATCATCCAACAGATCACAGTTGCCGTTGGATTAGTCTGTTCACTGATAGTGTATGTACCACAGCAATTCTAGATCGAGAAATGCAGATCCATAATAGCACGAGAAGTTAAAAGATGACAACACAGTACTGAGTACAACCGTCACCACGGTATTGTATACGTTGAATGACTTTGTTCACTGATGATGTCAATACAAATGCAATTCTGGAGTAATCTATGCATGTTACGGTTGGCTTGAGGAATTTCCAATCGACGGTACGGTACTTACCACATGCACCAATATATCACACTTGTCGTTGGACTAATTTGTTCAATGGTGATATAAATCCTATAAAGATTCTAGAATGAACAAATACAGATCCACTGGCCCTCGACATATCAACAATTTACAACATAATACTGTGTAAACCGACCTTCACACGTATGTAGTCACTATAGTGCTCTGTTCAGTTGTAACATAATTTCGAATGAGATTCTAGAATTACCAACGTATTATGCGGTTATTTCTTGTTATATTTACAATTGACAATACGGCATATAGTACATCCTCCAACAGATCACAGATGATGTATATTCCACAACAATCCTAGAACTTCAGATCCGTCATACCTTGTGACGTTAACAGATGACAACAAAGCCCTGACCGCAGGCATCATCACAGGATTGTAGCTGCTGAATGAGTTTTTCAATGATGTTGTATGTTCAAATGCAATTCTAGAGCGATCGACGTATGTTACCGTCATGACACGAGATCTTTCCAATTGACAGTATGATACATACAATCCACATCCACCAATATAGCACAGTAGCCGTTTGAATAATCCATTAATTGATGAATTAAATTCTGTAATATTTCTGGAACGGCAAAATACGGACCCTCTCTCCGTCGTTACATTAGCAATTTGCCACAAAGTACTGACAACTGCCACAAACGTTGTAACGTTGACGTTCTACTATTGTGCCCGCTGAAAGTGTAATTTAGAAAGTGATTCTAGTATGACCTATGCATTGTGCGGCAACGGTTAGTGACATTTACACTTTACATTACGGCACCCAGTACGTCTTCCAGCAGATCACTGTTGATGCTGTATCGACGTGTTCACTGGTGATATATATCCCACAGCTATTCTAGAACAGGAAATGCTGATCCATTATACCTTGAAATGTCAACATATGACAACAAAGTTCCGAGTGTAGCCATCATCACGGTATTATAGCCGCCGCTCAGGTTTGTTCACTGATGTCGTAAATCAAAGTGAAATAATAGGATGATCAACGTGCATTACGGTTATGGCACGAGATATTTCCAGTTGATGGTACGATATTTGCGACATACACTAACATAGCACAGTAGTCGTCTGATTCTTCCCTTAAATGATGACTTAAATTCTGTAACAATGCTAGAAAAGCAAAATACGCATCCACCGGCCCTCGAGATTTTAGCAATTTACCACACGGTACTGACAACCCCCACAATCTAAGTAATATCCACGTAGGACCACTACGACCACTGGTAATGAAGGTTCGTTAGTTATTCTATTATAACATGTGTATTGTGCGTCTATGGTTTGTGATATTTCCAACTGACGGTACGGCATCTATTTGCTGTTGTAACGACATTATAACAGACAATATATTTTCCAGAGCAATTCTAGACTTGGAAAGGAAGGTCCATTATCCTTTGAGATATTAAGATGTTTTGGCAAACTTCTGATTGCAGCCATCATAGCAGTATTGTTGCCGCTGAGTGAGCTTGTTCACTGATGATGTAAATTAATGTGCAATTGGAAAACGATCAACGTATATAACGGTCATGGCAAGAGATAGTTCCTATTGACAGCGCGATACTCGTTACACCCACCAATATATCAGAGTAGCCGTCCGATTTTTCCCTTAAATGAAGATTTAAGTTCTTTAACATCTCTAGAATGACAAAATAGAGATCGCCTTGCCCTCGAGGTATTAGCCATTTAGCACAAGGTGCTGAGAAACACCACAGTCACTGTATTTAAGCCGTTGGACTACTTTGTTCACTCATAATGCGAATTCGATGGTGATCCTTGATTAACATACGTATAGTGCGGTTACGGCCAGTGATATTTACAATTGGCAGTAGAGCATTTAGTAAATCTTGCAACGGTTCGCTGTTGCCGGCTGATTAATCTGTTCACTGATAGCGTATATTCCACCGGAATTTTAGCGCGAGAAATGCATGTCCATTATACCTGGAGATATTAACAAATGACAACAAAGTACAGATTACAGCCAGCATTAGCGTATAACAGCCGTTGAATAACTTTGTTCGCTGATGTTGTAAATTCCAATGCAATTCCAGGATAATCAATGTATATTACGGTTGCCTTGAGATATTTCCAATTGACAGTATTTTTCTTACCATGTCCACCAACATTGCACAGTAGCCGTCGGATTATTCCGTTCAATGATGATCTAAATTCTATAACTATTCTAGCATGGCAAAATACAGATCCACTGACTCTCGAGGTATTGGCAATTTACAACAATGTACTGAGTACACGCGCTACCTCATTAATGTAGCCGTTGGACTAATTTGTTCACTACAATGTAAATCGGAAGAAGATTCTAGAATTACCTATGTGCAGTGTTGCTATGGCCAGTGATATCTGCAACTTACAATATTGCGTTTAGTAGATCTTTCAACAGTGCACTGTAACAGTTTGCTTATCCTTTTCACTCATAGCGTATATTCCACGGCAATTATAAGACGAGGAAAGCATACCCATTATCACTTAAGATATTAGCAAATGACAAGAAGGTACAGATTACAGCCATCACTGCGATATAGTAGCCGTTGAATAACTCTGTTCGCTGACGATATAAGTTCCAATGCAATTCTAGAATGAACAATGTATACGACGTTTGTGTTGAGATATCTCCAATTGACAGTTTTGTGCTTGCTATCCAAATATAGCGCAGTGTCCGTTGGATTTTTCTATTCAATGGTGATACAAAATCCTATAACGTTTCTTGAATGACAATATACATATACAATGTCCCTCGAGATATCACCAATTTACATCACAGTACTGAGTTAACCGACCATCACAGATATGTAGCCGCTATAGTACTCTGTTCACTTATAACTTAAATTGGAATGTGATTCAGGAATTACCAAAGTATAATGCGGTTATTTCTAGTGATATTTACAATTGGCAATGCGGCATTTATTACATCCTCCAACAGATCACAGATGATGTATATCCCACAACGATCCTCGGACTGGGAATGCAGATCCATTATCCCTTGAAACTTTAACAAATGACAACAAAGTTCTGAGTGCAGCCATCATCACAGCATTGCAGCCGCTGATTGAGTTTTTAACTGATGTTGTAAATTCAAATGCTATTTTAGAATGATCAGCGTATGTTACTGTTATGGCGCGATATATTTGCAATTGACGGTACGATACTAGTTACATCCAACTATAGAGCGCAGCAGCCGTTTGATTATGCCCTTAATTGGCGATTTAAATTCTGTAACAATGTTGGAATGACAAAATACGTGTCCCCTCTCCATCGAGATATTAGCAATTTCCCAACACCTAACTGACCACCACCATAATCGGAGTGACGTAGATGTAGGACCACTATGTTCACTGATAGTGTAAATTCGAATGTCATTCTAGTATAACACGTGTATTGTGCGTCTATGGCTTGTGATATTTACAATTGTCGGTACGGCATTTACTACGTCTCCCAACAGATCACTGTTGCCGTTGTAACGACATGTTCACTGATGATATATATCCAACAGCATTTCCAGGACTGAGAATGCAGATCCATTGTCCTTTGTGGCGCTAGGAAGTGACAACATAATTCTGCGTGCAGCCATCATGAGTGTATTGTAGCTGCTGCATAAGCTTGTTCACTGATGTTGCAAATTCAAATGCATTTCGAGAATGATGAACGTATATTACATTTATGGCACGATATATATCCAATTGGCAGTATGATACTTATGACACCCACCAATATATCACAGAAGCAGTTTGATTTTTCCCTTAAAGCATGACTTAAGTTCTTTAACAATTCTAGAATCACAAAATAGAAATCGTCTTACCCTCGAGATATCAGCCATTTAGCACAAGGTGCTGAGAAACACCACAGTCACTGTATTTAAGCCGTTGGATTGCTTTGTTCACTGATAATGGAAATTCGATTGCGATTCTAGATTAAACTATGTATAGTGTGGTTATGGCTAGTGATATTTACAATTGGCAGTAGGGCATCTAGTACAGCTTGTAACAGACCGCAGTTGCCGTGGGATTAATCTGTTCACTGTTAATGTATATTCAACTTCAATTATGGAACGTGAAATGCGGATCCATTATCCCTCGAGTAATTAGAAGATGACAGCACAAAACTGAGTACAGACGTCGTCGCTGTACTGTAGCCGTTGAGTAACTTCGTTCAGTGGTGAAGAAAGTTCCAAAGCAATTCCAGAATAATCAACGTATATTGCGGTAGCCTCGAGGTAATTCCAATTGACAGTATTGCACTTACAAGATTCACAAATATTGCACAGTAGCCGTTGGATTATTCTGCTCAATGATGGTCTAAATTCTATAACTATTCTTGAATGTCAAAATTCAGAGTCACTAACTCTTGAAGCATTAGCAATTTACAACATAGTGCAGAGTATGCCGACCATGACAGTTATGTAGCCGCTATTCAACTTTGTCCACTGGTAATGTAAATTCGATTGTGATTCTAGATTAAACTATGTGTAGTGTGGTTATGGCTAGTGATATCTGCAATTGGCAGTAGGGTATCTAGTACATCTTCCAACACATCGCAGGTGCCGTCGGAAGAATTTGTTCACTGATGACGTTTATTCCACAGCAACTCTATAGTCAGAAATGCCGATCCTTTATCCCTCGAGATATTAGAAATGACAACGCAGCACTGACTACAACCATCTTCAGAATATTGTAGCCGTTGAGTAACTTTGTTCACTGACGACGTAAATTCCAAAGCAATTCTACAATAATCAATGTATACTGCCTTTGTCTTCACATACTTTCAATGACAGTACGGTACATACTACACCCACCAGTAGAGCAGGGTAGCCGTGGATTATTAATTTGAATGATAATCTAAATTCTATATCAATCCTTGAATAGCATTATGCATGTCCCCTGCTACGCGAGGTATTAGCATGTGACAACACAGTAATGAGTACAGCCACATTCACTGCAATGTAGCCGCAGGAGTACCATATTCACAGAGGAAGTAAATTAGAAAGAGGTTCTAGAGTAACAAATATGTTGGGCGGTTACGTCTCGTGACATTTACAATTGACAGTACTGTATTTGGTATATCTTCCAACATATAACTCTTGGCGCTGGATTAAGCTGTTCACTTATGATGTATTTTCCGCGGCAACTCTAGAGCAAGAAATGCATATCAATTATGCCTCGAGATATTAACTATTGACTGCACAGTACCAATTACAGCCGTCATCACATTGTTGTAATGGTTGAATAACCTCGTCCACTAATAATGTCTGTTACAAAGCAATTCTAGAATAATCATTGTGTACAAAGGTTATGCCTGCCGATATTTACAGCACACATCACGGTACTTCGTGCGTCAAAAATAGAGCACCGCTGATGTTGATTTAATCTGTTCAATGACGACTTAGATCTTATACAATTCTAGAATGACAGAATACGGATCCATTATCCATCGCGAAGTTAACAATTGGCAGCAGAGTACTGCGTACAGTCATCATGACGGTACGGTTGCTGTTGGAATTCTTTTTCCACTAGCGATGTATGTGCCGAGGCAAATCTGGGATGACCAATCTATATTACGTTTATAGCTCGAGATATTTTCAATTGACGGTACGTTACCTATTATAACCGACATTATAGCGCTGTAGCTATTGTGATTCTAGATTAAACTATGTGTAGTGTGGTTATGGCTAGTGATATCTGCAATTGGCAGTAGGGTATCTAGTACATCTTCCAACACATCGCAGGTGCCGTCGGAAGAATTTGTTCACTGATGACGTTTATTCCACAGCAACTCTATAGTCAGAAATGCCGATCCTTTATCCCTCGAGATATTAGAAATGACAACGCAGCACTGACTACAACCATCTTCAGAATATTGTAGCCGTTGAGTAACTTTGTTCACTGACGACGTAAATTCCAAAGCAATTCTACAATAATCAATGTATACTGCCTTTGTCTTCACATACTTTCAATGACAGTACGGTACATACTACACCCACCAGTAGAGCAGGGTAGCCGTGGATTATTAATTTGAATGATAATCTAAATTCTATATCAATCCTTGAATAGCATTATGCATGTCCCCTGCTACGCGAGGTATTAGCATGTGACAACACAGTAATGAGTACAGCCACATTCACTGCAATGTAGCCGCAGGAGTACCATATTCACAGAGGAAGTAAATTAGAAAGAGGTTCTAGAGTAACAAATATGTTGGGCGGTTACGTCTCGTGACATTTACAATTGACAGTACTGTATTTGGTATATCTTCCAACATATAACTCTTGGCGCTGGATTAAGCTGTTCACTTATGATGTATTTTCCGCGGCAACTCTAGAGCAAGAAATGCATATCAATTATGCCTCGAGATATTAACTATTGACTGCACAGTACCAATTACAGCCGTCATCACATTGTTGTAATGGTTGAATAACCTCGTCCACTAATAATGTCTGTTACAAAGCAATTCTAGAATAATCATTGTGTACAAAGGTTATGCCTGCCGATATTTACAGCACACATCACGGTACTTCGTGCGTCAAAAATAGAGCACCGCTGATGTTGATTTAATCTGTTCAATGACGACTTAGATCTTATACAATTCTAGAATGACAGAATACGGATCCATTATCCATCGCGAAGTTAACAATTGGCAGCAGAGTACTGCGTACAGTCATCATGACGGTACGGTTGCTGTTGGAATTCTTTTTCCACTAGCGATGTATGTGCCGAGGCAAATCTGGGATGACCAATCTATATTACGTTTATAGCTCGAGATATTTTCAATTGACGGTACGTTACCTATTATAACCGACATTATAGCGCTGTAGCCATTGGACAAATCTGTTCGATGATTATTGAGTTTCTATAACAACTCTAGGACGACAATGTACAGATCCACTGTCTTACGAGATATTAGCAATTGATGACACAGTAATGACCACAGCCATCGCCACAGTACCCTAAGCGTTGAATAACTTTATCCGTGGAAAATATCCAAGCGAAGGCTATTCTAGAACTGTCAATGTACACTACGGTTATGGCTAGAGATATTAACAATTGACAGTACGTCATTTCGTACATCTACCAACACAACGATGCTGCCATTCGATTAATCTATTCAATGATGTCTTAAATTCTGTAACAATCCTAGAAATACAGGACAGAGGTCCATTATCCCTCGCGATATTAACAATTGACAGCACAGCACTATGTACAGCAATCATCAGAGTAATATAGACGTTTGACTAAGTTTTACACTGATGAAGTTAATTCTAATGAAATTCTGGAATAATCAATGTATATTACGGTTATGGCTTAAGAGGATTCCCACTGAGAGGACGGTACTCAGCACATCCACCAGCAGAGCACTGCAGCAACTGCATTTATCTGCTAAATGGGTATTTATATTTTATAGCTATTCTAGAATGGCAAACGATTAATCCGTAATCCCTCGTGTCATTAACAATTCAGAACACGGTACTGGGAAAACCATTATCACCGTACTGCATCTGGTCGACAACTTTGTTCACTCTTGGTGCAAATTCCAGAGCAATTCTTTTATAATCAATGTATATTACGGTTGTGGATCGAGATACTTCCGATTGACAGTACCGTACCTATAACGTCCACCAATATGGCACATTTGCCGTTGGATTAACATGTTCAATAATGATTGAAATTCTATATCAATACTGGAATGACAAAATGAATATCCACAGACCCTCGAGGTATTAGCAATTGACAACACAGTACTGCGTACAGACATCATCACGGTACTGTAGCCGTTGCAATACTTTGTTTACTTATGGTGTAAATTCCGAAGCCATTCTGGACTAATCAATGCGTATTATTGCTGCGGCTAAGGATATTTACAATTCAGAGTACGTTAGTCCGTACGTCTACCGATACGGAATAGTTGCCGTAAAATTAATGTTATCAATGATGACTTAAACTCTATAACAATGCTAGAATGACAAAATTCGGATCCACAGACCGTCGAGATGATAGCAATGGACAACTCAGTACGGCGTACAGCCGTCATCACAGTAATGCAGACGTTGGGCAGCTTTGTTGACTGATGCTGCAGATCAAAATGTACTTCTGCCAGAACATATGCATACTACGGTTAAGTCTGGTGATGTTTGCAATTCACAGTACGTTAGTTAGCACAACCACCAACTGCGCACTGTTGTCGTTGGAATAAACAGTTGAATGATGACGTACCTTATATAGTAATCTCCGAATGACAAAATGAATGTCCAACATCCCTTGGGATGTTAGGAATTGACAACACAGTATTGAGTACAGCCATCAGCACAGCATTGTAACGGCTGAATAACTTTACTCACTGATAATGTCTGTTCCGAACCAATTCTGGGATAATCAATGTATACTACGGTTCTGGCCAGAGGTATATTTATTTGATTGTACCGTACTTCGTACATCTACCAACAGAGCACTGCTGCCGATGTATTAATCAGTTCAATGGTCATTAAAATTATATATCAACTCTAGATTAACAAAATACAGATCCATTATCCCACGCTATATTAACAAATGATAACACTCTACTGAGTGCAGCCATCATCACAGTACTGTAGCAGTTGGACTACTTTCTACGCTGATTGCGTAAATTACAAAGCAATTCTGGAATAATCAATTTAGGTTGCAGTCACGGCTTTAGGTATTTCCAGTTGACAGTACGATGCTTACTACATCAACCAATACAGCCCTGTTGCCGTTAGATCAATATGTACAATGATCGTTTATATTGCATAACAATTCGAAAGTGATAAAACACATATTCACAGACCCTCGGGATATTAACAATTGACAGCACCATGCTGAGCGCAGTCATCTTCACATTAATGTAGACGTTCGACAGCTCTGCTCACTGATGTAGTGAATTCCAACGTAATCCTGGAATAACCTATGCATGCTACGGATATGGCTGCATATATATTTCACATAATGTAATAAGTACAGATACCAACACAGCACGTTTGCAGTTGGATTAATCTTTTGTGTGATGATGTATATTCCATAGCAACTTCAGAATGGCGGAATACCTGTGCACATTCCTACGAGTTAGTGACTATCGACAACACAATAATGAATACAGCCATCATCACAGTAAAGTATACGTTCGACTACTTTGCTCACTGATAATGTATATTCGTAGGAAATTCTGGATTAACCCATGAATACTATCGTTGTGGCCAGCGATGCATTCAGTTCACAGTACAGTGATTAGTACATCCACCAGCATACAGCTGCAGTCGCTGTATTAACCTTTTCATCGTTCAATTAGGTCTTGTGGCTATGCTGGAATGACAGAAGGCAGATCCATCATACCTCGAGGTATTAAAAATTGACACTACCCAGCACAGCCGTCATCACAGTCCTGTGGCCGTTGTACTACTTTGTAAACTAATGATATATATTGCAGGGCGATTCTGCTATATCCTCCGTGATGTATATTCCACGGCAATTCTAGAACGAGAGGCGCAGATCCCCTATCCCTCGAGATATTAACAATTGACGACACAGTACGGAGTATAGCCATCATCACAGAAGTGCAGCGGTTGAATAACTATGTTGACCAATAACGTTATTAGCAAGGTATTATGGAATAAGCTATGTATAGTACGCTTATGCCTAGAGGTATTAGCAACTAGCAGTACGGCACTTAGTACATCCACCAGCAGAGCACTACAGCCGGTGGATTAAGCCGTTCAGTCATGATTTCTCTTTTATAGCTATTCTAGAATGGCAAAAGAGAGATACATTGTCCCTAGAGTCATTAACAATTGACAGCACTGTACTGAGCACAGCTATCATCGCTATATTGCATCGGTTGTATGACTTTGTACACTGATAACATCATTTCTACCTCAATTCTAAGATAATGAATGTATAGTGCGGTTATGGCTAGAGGTATTTCCGACTGAGAGCACGGCACTTAGTACATCAACCAGCAGAGGACAGTAAGCGATGTATGAAACTGATCAATGATGATTTCCATTTCACACCAATTCTAGAATGACAAGGAACAGATCCATCATCCCTCAAGATATTAATAACGGCAATACAGCAGTGAGTATAGTAATTATCACATTACTGTAGCCGTTGGACTACTTTGTTCCCTGGTGATGCAAATTCCATATCAATTCTAGAATACTGAATGCATGCTACGGTTATGACGTGAGACACTTCCAACTGACGGCAGTATACATGGCACATCCAAAAGCAGAGCACTGCCTGCACCGAATTAATATATTCACGATGGTTTAAATTCTATAACAGTACTATAATGACAAAATACATATCCACAGAGACTCGAGATGGTATCAATTGCCGACACGGTACTGAGTGCAGCCACTCTCACAGGACTGTAGCGGTTGGACTACTTTGTTCACTCGCAGTGTAAATACCAATTTAATTCAGGAATGACCTCTACATGCTACGGTTATGGCTACGGATATTTATATTCCACAGTACGGTAATTAGTACACCTACCAACAGAGCACCGTTGGATGAATCTGTTGTATGATGATATAAATCCTATAGAAACATCCGAAGCGCAAAATATAGGTCCACTAACCCTCGAGATAACAATAATTGACAACACAGTGTCCAGAACAACCGTCGTCAAGATTCTGTAGCCGTTGGAATACTTTGTTCACTGGTGAGGTATATTCGAGGGCAAATCTGGAATAATGAATGTGTATTACGGTTATGTCTCAAGTTACTTCCAATTGGCAGTACGGCACATATTACATCCACACATATAAGTCTGTAGCTGCTGGATTCGTCAGCTCAATGGTGACATAAATCCTAGAACAATTGTAGATTTTCAAAACACGGAGCCACAGAACCTCCATATATTAACTATTGACAACATAGTACAGAATTGAGCTATCACAACGGTACCCAAGCCCATGGACCACTCTTCCACTCATGATGTAAATTCTAAAGCAATTCTGTAAAAATCAATTTATATTACGGCTATGGGATCAGATACATCAAATTGATAGTACGGAAACTACAACATCCAGCGATATAGGACTGTAGCCGATAGAATCCACCGCTCACTGATGATCAATATACTATAACAATTCCAGAACGGCAAAGCACAGATTCACTAACCCTCGAGGTATTAACAATTGACGACACAGTACTGAGCACTGCCATCGTCACAGTATTGTAGCAGTTCAATTACTTATTACACTGATCATATATACTTCAAAGCAATTCCAGAATGACCATGCATATTAAGGTTACTGCTTCAGGTATTTCCAATTGGCGGACCTGTACCTATAACTTACACTAATATAGCACCGTAGCCGTTTTATTAAACTGTTTAGTGGTGATATAGTTTGTATAACATTTCTAGAACTGTAAATACAAATCCACTGTCCCTCAAGAAATTAGCAATTGCCAACACAGCACTCAGTACAGACATCATGGCAGTAATGTAGTCGTTAGAATGCTTTTACCACTGACGACGTAAATACGAAAGTGACTAGAATGTCCTGTGTATATTACGGCTATGGCTATTGATATTTCCAATTGACTGTACGGTGACTGGTACATCTTCCAACAGAGCGGAATTGTCGTCGGATTAATCTGTTTACTGATGATGTACCTTAAACAGCAATTCAAGAATAATAAATGCTGATCCATTATCCCTCGAGATATCAACAAGTGACAACGCGGTATTGAGTACAGCCATCATAACAGTATTGCAGCCGTTCCATAACTTCTCCACTGATGATGTGAATGGCAATGCAAGTCTTGAATGAGCAACGTATATTGCGGATATGGCTTGAGGCACTTCCAACTGACAGTACAGTACCTATTATATCCACGAATATAGCACTGTATTCGTTGGATTATTCGTTTCTATGAGGAATTGAATTCTATAACAATACTGGAATGACATAAAACAGATCCTCTGTACAACGAGGTATTAGCAATTGACGTCACCGTTCTGATTACATTCACCACCACTGCAATGTAGCCATTGGACTGCTTTGTTTACTGGTAATATGAATTCGAAGGTGATTCTAGAGTAATGTATGCATAGAGCGGCTACGGCTACTGACATCTACAATTGACAGTGCGGCATTTAATACGTCCACCAACAGGTCACTCTTGCCGTTGTATTAATCTGATCACTAATGGTGTATAATCCACAGAAATTTTTGAACGAGACATGCATGCCCATTAGCTGTCGGGACGTCACCACATGACGACACAGAAATGAGTTCGGCCATAATCAAGGCATTGTGGACGCTGAGTAACTTAGTCCAATGGTGAAAATTCCAAAGCAATTCTGGAGTAATCGCTGTACATTACGGTTATGGTTTGAGATATTTCCAATTGACAGTACGGTACTTACCATATTCACGAATGTATCGCTGTGGACGTTGGATTATTCTGTCCAGTGATGATTTAAATTCTATGACAATGCGGGAATGACAGACTACTGATCCACTGACCGTCGAGATATTAGCAATTTACAACTCAGTACTGAGTACAGCAACTATCATATTAATGTAGCAGTTGCACTACTTTGTTCACTGAAGATGTAGATTCTGAAGCAAAGCTGAAATAACCATTCTATATAGCGGTTATTGCTTTTTATAGTTCCAGTTGGGAGTATTGTATATATAACATCCACAAATACAGTTCCATAGCCGTTGGATTAGCCTGTTCAATGATGATTTGTATTATATAACGATTCTAGAGTGACAAAATACAAGTCCAATGGCCCTCCAGGTATAAGGAGGCAACAACACAGTACAGAGTGCACCAGTCATCACAGAAATAGAGCCGTTGCCCTGCTTTATCCACTGATGATATAAGCACGAGTGCGTATCAAGAATAAATTATGTATAGTGCCCTCATGGCAAGTGATAATTACAATTGAAAGTACGTCATTTACTACACCTTACAACAGGTCACCCTTACGTAACATTAACCTCTTCACCGATGATGTATATTCCACAGCAATTCTGAAGCGAGAAATGCAGTTCCATTATCCCTCGAGATATTAACTATTGACAGAACAGTACTGAGCACAGCCATCATCACAGTACGGGAAAGGTTGGATGACTTTGTTGACTAATAGTGTCAGTTGCGAAGCTATTCTAGTATGATCAATGAATGCCACCATTATGGCTGGAGATATTTACATTTGACGGTACGGCACTGCGTACATCTACCATTAGAGCACTGTTTCTGTTGGATCAATTTGTTCAAGGATGATTTAAATCCTATGACAATACTACAATGATAAAATACAGACGCACTGACCCTCGAGATGTTGACAATTGACGACTCAGTTCTGAGTACAGCCATTATCATAGTAGTCTAACTGTTGAGATACGTTGCTCACTGATAACGACAGATCAAGCTATTCTAGAATAATCAAAGTATGCCACGGTTATGGCAAGAGGTATCTGCAATTGGGAGTACTGCATTTAGTACATCCACCGTCAAAGCACTGCAGCCGCTGTATTAATCTGTTCAATGATGATATCCATTCCATAGGAACTCTAGAATGACAAAGGACACATCATGCACCCCTCGAGATATTAACAATTGACAACACGGTAGTAAGTACAGCCATCCTCACCGTGCTGTAGACGTTGGACAACTTCGTCCACTGGTGATATAAGTTCCAAAGCAATTCCGGAGAAATCAATTTAGGTTACGGTTATCGCATGTGACATTCCCAACTGACAGTAGAGTAACTATTTAATCCACCAATACAGCAATGTAGCCGTTGGATTAGTCTGTTCAATGATGATTTGAATTGCACATCAATTGTGAATGACAAGATACAAGTGCACTGACCCACGTGGCACTAACTACTGAGAATACTGTGTTGAGTACAGCCGTCATCACAGCGACGTAGACGCTAGAAAACTTTGTTCTCCGATGACTTAAATTCCAAAGCATTCCGGAATAGTGAATGTATATTACGTTTATGGCTTGAAATATTTCCAATTGACGGTACGGTAATAATTACGTACACGGATACGACACTGTGGACGTTGTATTATTGTGTTCAGTGTTCTTTTCAATTCTACAGCATATCTAGAATAACAAAATACAGGTCCACTATACCTTCAGATATTAAATATTGAGGACACAGTAAAGAGTACAGCGACCGTAACAGTGATGTAGCCGTTGGAACGCTTCGTTCACTGGTGATGCGAATTCGAAGGTGATTCTAGAATATCCAATGTTTAATACGGTTACATCAAGTGACATTTACAATTGAAAGTGTGGCATTTGTTACATCACCTAATAGAATTCTGTTGTCGTTGGACTAAGTAGTCCACTGAATGTGCTGACTCCACGGCTGTTGCAGAAAAGAAATTGCAGGGGCATTATCCCTCGAGAGACTACAATTGACGGCACTGTACTGAGAACAGCAATCGCCACTGTAGTGTAGCCGCATGTGAAATTTGTTCACAGAAAATATAAATTCCAAAGCTGCTCTGGAATAATCAACATAAGGTTCGTGCATGGCTTGAGATATTTCCAACTCACAGTACGGTACATATTACGTACACCACTATGGATAAGTGCCGTTGGATTAAGCTGTTCAGGGATGATATAAAATTTCTAACGTTTCTGGAAATAGAAGATTCATGTCCACTATTTCTCGAGAAAATGACAACTGGCAACATAGTACTGAGTACAGGCGTCATCGCAGTCATGTAGAGGTTGGACTACTCTGTTCAATGATTATGTAAATTCCAACGCGCAATTCTGGAATATCATTTGCATACTAGGGTTATAGCTAGTGATGTATAGAATTCACTGTAAGGTTGTTAGTATATTCGCAAGTAGAGCACTGTTGCCGTTGGATTAAGTTTGTCTCCCAAGTTGTATTATCTACGGGTATTCTAAACCGGGAAATGCAGATCCATTATCCCTCGAGATATTAACAATTGACGACCCAGCACTGAGTACTGCCATCTTCACAACACTGTAGCTTTCGGATTACTTCGCTCACTGATAATGTAAGTTCCAAAGCAATTCTGTAATAATGATTGCATATAACGGTTATGGCATGAAATATTGAAAATTGACAGTACGATATTTACTACATCCGCCATTGTTTCTCTGTTGCGGATGGATTAATCTGTTCAGTTATATTTTAAATTCTATAACAATTCTAGAGCGACAAAATACAGATTCACTGACCCTCGAGATATTAACAATTGGCAACACAGCACTGATTACAGTCATCATCATAGCAATGTAAACGTTGGACTACTTGCCTCTCTGACGATGAAATTCCTAAGTAACTCTGGAATAAAATATGTATGCTACGGTTATGTCTAGTGTGGTTTAGCCTTCACAGTGCGGTAATTTTGTACATCCTCCAAGAGAACACTGACGCCGTTGTAATACTCTGTTCAATGTTGATTTAGATGTTATAGCTAATCTAGAATGCACAAGGCAGTACCATTATCCCTCGTGATATTAACAATTGACAACACAGTACTGAGCACAGCCATTACCAGAGTAACGTATGCGTTGGGCTACTGTGTATACTGATGATGTAAACTCGAAGATGATTCTAGAATAGCATGTGCACAGTGCGTTCGCGGCATGATGCATGCCCTATTATGTTACTAGTAACATACACCAATGTTACACTGTACATGTTGGATGAAGCTGTTCAATGATGATGCATATACCACATCATCTCTAGAACGAGAAATAGCGATACATTACCCCTGAGAAATTATCCAAAAACAACACGACACTTTGTACAACCGTGATCAGAGTGTTTTAGCCGTTATATAACATGGTTCACTGAAAATGTAAATTCAATAGAAATACAAGAATGCGTGGCTATGGCTTGAGATATTTCCAACTGGCAGCACGGTGTCTACTACATTCACAGGTATAGCTTTGTAATAATTTGTTCAAAGACGATTTATTTTCTTCAACAGTCCTAGAATGACAAAATTCTGATCCACTGATCATCGAGATACTTATTATTGATGACACAGTAGTGGGTAAGGTCATCATCTCAGTTATGTGGGCGGTCGAATACTTCGTTCACCGCTGAAGTCAGTTTCATACGAATTCTAGAATAACAAACTCTTAGTACGGCTGTAGCTTTAAATATCTCCAACTGACGGCACGGTACTTAGTACATACACAAGCAGAGGACTGCAGCCGCTGTGTAAATCTGTACAATGATGATTTAGGTTATATAGCTTTTCTGGAGTGAAAAAAGGCGGAACCACTATACCTCGAGATATTAGCGAATGACAACATAGTACCTAGTGCTTCCATTATCACAGTACAGTAGTCGTTGGACTGCTTCATACACTGATGATTTGAATTCCATAGGATTTCTGGAATTGTCAATTCATGATACCTCTATGCCTGGAGATACTTCCAATTGACCAGTCGGTACTTATTACATCACGCAATATAACACTGTATGCGCTGGAATAACCAGTTCAGCGACGGTTTAAGCTCTATAACAATTGCACAATGACAAAGAACATACACAGTGACCCTCGAGGTTTTAACAATTGACAACACAGTACATATTACAGCTATCCTGAGTGTAAGGTAACCGTTGAAATACTTTGCTCACTGATGTAGTAGGTTCGAAATAAATACAGGAACAACTTATGTATTGTGCGGTTATGGCTAGTGTACTTTGCATTTAGCAGTACGGAAATTAGTACACCTGCCAACAGAGCTCATTTGCCTCAGCATTTTTCTGTCCATTGACTATATATACTCCGCAGCCATTGTAGAACAGGAAATGTAGATCCATTATAACTCTAGAAAATAGCAATACGTGACACAGTAGAGAAAACAGCATTCATTATTGTATCGTAACGGTTTAATAACATTATTCACAGATAATGTCAGCTCCAAAGCAATCCTTGGATATTCAGTGTATACTACGGTTATGGCTAGAGATATTTATGACTAGCAGTGCGTTACTTCGTACATACTCCAACACAGTCATGTTGCCAACCGATTAATCTGTTCAATGATGAATTACATTCTATTACAATTTTAGGAAAACAAAATACAGATTCGTTATCCCTCGCGATGTTAGCAATTGACAACAGAGTACTGAGTACAGCCACCATCACAGAAATGTAGCCGTTGAACTACTTTGTTCGCTGATGATATATATTCAAAAGCAATTCTGGAATAATCAACGTATATTACGATCATGCCTTGTGGTGATTAAAATTGGAAGGACGGTACTTACTACACCCACCAATATATTACGGTAGCCGTTGGGTTATTCCTTTCAGTTATGATTAAAATTCCGTAACAAGTCAAGGATGACAAAATACAGGACCGACATCTCTCTCGGTACAAACAATAACAAGAGTGTACTGATTCCAGCCATCATCGCTTTAATGTTGACGTTGGACTACTCTGTTCACCGATGATGCAAATTCCTAAGGAATTCTACAATAGAATCAGTATACAGCAGTTATGGCTCGCGATGTTTAGAATTAACACAACGCTAGTTGGTACGTCTACAAGCAGAGCAAAAGTTCCCATTGGATTGAATTGGTCCCTGAATATGGATACGCCACAGCAATTTTAAAACGAGAAATGGAGATCGATTATCTCTTTAGATATTGGCAATTGAAAACACAGTACTGAGTACAGCCGTCATCCCAGTATTGTAACTGTTGAATAACGTTGTTCACTGTTAAAGATGGTTAAAAAGAAATTCGAGAATAATCAATGTGTAGTATGATATTGGCTACAGATATTTCCACCTGAGAGCACGGTAATTAGTTCAACCACCAGCAGAGGACTGCAGTGCCTGTATTAATATATTTAATGGCGACATTTTTCTCACAGCAATTCTAGAATGACAAAAGACAGATCCATTATCGCTCGAGATATTAGCAATTGACACCGCAGTAATGAGTACAGCCATGAACACACTAATGTAGCCGCTGGACTCATTTGTTCAATGATAATGTACGTTCCAAAGCATTTCTGGATTACTAAATTTATAGAACGGTTGTGGCTAGAGATATTTCGGACTGACAGCACAGTATTTATTAAATCCACCAGCTTAGCACAGCTGCCGCTGTGCTAACGTGTTCAATAATGGTTTCGATCCTATAGCAATTCCAGAAAGTCAAAGGCCGGATCAAATGTCGCTCGAGATGTTAACAAATGACAACCCGATGCTGAGTACAGCTCTCGTCACAGTAATGTGGCCTTTGGAACCCTTTGTCCACTGATGAAGTAAACTCCAAAGCAATTCCGGAACGAACGATGTATCATACGGCCATGGCTTGAGCTCTTTCCAAATGTCAAGCCCGGTACCTTATGCGTCCACCAATATGGCGCTGTAGCCTTTTGCTTAAGTTGGCCGCTGAATACACATATTCTGCAGATATCCTGGAACGAGAAATGCATATCCATTATCCCTCGAGATATATACCACTGACAACTCAGTACAGAGTACACCCACCATCACAGAAATGTAGCCGTTGGGCGTCTTTGTTTATTGATGGTGTATTTTCGAATTTGATTATAGAATAACCAATGTATATTGCGGTCATGGCGAGAAATATTTACAATTGAGAGCACGTTACTCCGTACATCTACCAATGGAGTACTACTACCGTTGGATTAATGTGTTCAATGATGATGTAGATTCTTTAACCATTATAGACTGACAAAATACAGATCTATTATCCCATGCGATATTAATAATTGAAGACAGAACTGACTAGAGCCATCATCTCTGTAATGTAGTCACTGGACCACTTTGTTCACTGATGATGTGAAATCGATAGTGGTTATGGAATGGCCCATGTATTGTGCGGTTATGGCAAGTGACATTTATAATTGAAAGTATTGCAATTAGTACATCTTTAAGCAGAGTACTGCTGCGGTTGGATCAATCTGTTCGCTGATGATGTATATACCACGGCAATTCTAGAACTGCAAATGCAGATGCATTATAATTCAAGATAAAAGCTGGTGACAAAACAGTACTGATTACAGCAAACTTCACAGTATTGTATCTGTTCCATGCGACTGTCCTCTGGTAATGTCTGTTCCAAAGCAATTCTAGATTAATGAACGCATACTACGGTTATGTCTTGAGACATTTTCAATTCAGGGTACGGTATTTATTACATCCACCCATAATGCTCTATAGCTGCTGTATTAAGCTGTTCAGTGATTATTTAAATTGAATAGCTAATCTAGAATAACAAATTACAGGACCACCCTCCCTCGACGTATTAACAATTGATATCAGGCTACTGATTACAGCCATCGTGACAGTAATGTAGATGTAGGACTACTTTTTCCACTGATGGCGTGTATTCCTAGGTAATTCCAGAACAAAATATGTATAGCACGGCTCCGGAAAGAGACGTATAGAATTCACGTTTCGGTAGTCAGTGCATCCACCATCAGTGCACCGTTTCCTGTGGTTAAGGTGGTCACCAAAGTTGTATATTCGACAGGAACAAGTGCAGATGCATTATCCCTGGAGATATTAATAACTGACGACAGTACTGAGTACAGCCATAGTTACCACATAGTGACGGTTGAATATCTTTGTTCACTTGTAATATATGTTCCATAGCAGTTCTAGACTAAGCAGAGTATAGTACGGTTGTGACTAGAGACTTTAACATGTCACTGTTCGGTACTTCATACATTTACCGATAGCGCATCTTTTCAGATGTATTAATCTGTTCAATGATGTTTAGGATTATATGACGATTCTTGAACGACACAATACAATTCTATTGTCCCTCGCGAAAGGAACAGTTGACAACACCGTACTGAGTACAGCCAGCATCTCAGAGATGTAGCAGTTGGAATAATTTGATCACTGATGATGCATATTCCAAAGCAATTCTAAAGCAGTCAATGTATAATACGGTTATGGCTAGTGATATATAAAATTGACAGAACGGTACTTATTACATCCACAAATATAGCGCTGTAGCGTATGGATGAATCTGTTCAGTGATGGCCTAAATTCTACAACACTACCAGAATGGCAAAACGCAGATCTACTGACCCTCGAGATATTAACAATTGGCAACAGAGCACTGACTACAGCGATCATCACAATAATGTTGACGTTGGACTACCTCCTTCACTGACCATATAGATTGCTAACTATCTCTGGAATAAAATATGTACACTACGGTTATGGCTAGTGACGATTAGTATTCACATGACTGTAATTAGTACACCTGCCAACAGAACACTGTTGCCGCTTGCTTAAATTTGTCAACGATGTTGTGCATTCTCCAGCAATTTCAGAACGAGAAGTGTAGATCCATTATCCCTCGTGATATAGACCGTTGGCAGCACAGTACTGAGTACAGCCATCCTACGGTTATATAGCCGTTCGAATAACTTGTACACTGATGACGTAAGTTCCGAAGCAATTTCGGAGTTATCAACGTATGGTACGCTTGTGCATCGAGATATTTCCAACTGACAGTTCGACACTCATTGCATACACCAATATCGCACTGCAGTCGCTGTGTTAATCTATTCAATGATAATCTTGGTTTGATTGCAATTCCAGAATAACAAAAGACGTATCCGTCATCCGTCGAGAAATTAGCGAACAACACCACAGAACTGAGTGCAGCTATCACCACAATGCTGTAGCCGATTGGCTGCTTTGTCCAAAGATGATATAAATTCGAAAGCAACTCTGGTGTAACCAATTTATATTAAGGCTATGCCTACAGATGCTTCCAATTGACAGTACTGTACTCATTACACCCACCAGTATAGCACTGTAGCCGTTGGAATTGTCTGTTAAAAAATGATGTATATCCTACAGCACTACTAGAACGAGAGTTGCAGATCCAATTCCCTCGAAATGTTGTAAGGTTGTTACAAAGTACCGAGCAGAGCCGTCATCAGAGCAATGTGGACTTTGGACAACTTTGTTCACTGATGATGTAAATTACAAAGCAATTCGGGAATAATGAATGTATATTACGGTTAAGTCTTGTGATACTTCTAACTGTCAGTGCGGTACACATTACATCCACTAGCAGAGCACTGCTGTCGATGTATCAATCTGTTTAGTGATGATTTATGTTCTGCGGCAATTCTAGAATGACAAAATACAGATCCAGTGACCCTCGACGTATAAACAATTGACAATAAGACACTGAGTTCTGCAATCATCACAGAGCTGTAGTCGTTGGGCTACTTCTTTCACTGGTGATATAAAGTCCAATGAATTTCTGGAATTATCAGCATGTATTACGTCTATGTCTGGATGTATTACCAATTAACGGGGTTTTGCCTATTATATCTACCAATACAACACTGTAGGCGCTGGACTTATCAGTTCAGCGTCGGTTTAAATTCAATAATAATTATAAAATGACTAAATACATATAAAGTGAACCTCGAGTTATTAACAATTGACAACACAGAAGAGAGTACAGCTATCGTCAGTGTAAGTTAACCGTTGAACTACTTTGTTCACAGATGTAGTAGTTTCGAAGCTAATGCTGGAACAACTTATGTATAGTGCGTTTATGGCTAGTGTACTTTATATTTGACAGTACGGGAATTAGTACATCTGCCAACAGAGAACCCTTGCCGCTGGATTTGTCCGTTCATTTAATTTATATATTCTATAGCCATAGTAGAACGGGAAGTTCAGACCCATTATGACTCGTTGTATATACATTATATGGCGCAGTAAAGAACACTCCATTCATTACTGTGTAGTAGCGGTTGAATAACTTTATTCACAGGTAATGTCCGTTCCACAACAGTTCTAGGATAGTCAGTGCATGCTACGGTTACGGCTAGAGATATTTACAGTTGGAAGTGCGTTACTTCGTACATCTACCAACAGAGTGCTGTTGCCCTTGTATTAATCTGTTCAATGATGAATTACATTCTATTACAATTCTAGAATGACAAAATACAGGTCCGCCAACCTTCGCGATGTTAACAATTGATAAAAGCGTACTGAGTACAGCCACCACCACAGTAATATAGCCGTTGGAATACTTTGCCCACTGATGTTTCAAATTCGAGAGTTATACTAAAATAACGTACGTACTGTGCGATTATGACTAGTGATATATACAATTAAGAGTGCGGCGACTATTACATATACCAACAGCGCACAGTTGCCGTCGGAGTAACCTGTTCAATGATGATTAACTTCCTATAACAGTTCTGGGATGACAAAATGCAGATACACCATCGCTCAAACCATCAACATATACAACACTGTACTGTGCACAGCCGCGACCACAGTAATGTATACGTTGGACAACTATGTTCACTGATGATGTTAATCCCGAAGTAACTCTGGAACAACCTACGTACGGTACGGTTGTGTCGAATGATATCTACCGTTCACAGTACGGTAACTGGCACATCTACCAACAAAGCACTGTCACCGTTGGATTAAATAGTTCACTGAATATGTACACTCTAAGGTAATTGTAGAATGCAAAATGGAGGTCCATTATCCTTCGAGAAAATTACCAGTTGACAACATATTAGTGAGTACAGTAATCATCACACTTCTGTAGCCGTTGCGCTACTTTCATCACTGATGATATAGATTCCATAGCAGTTCTGCAGTAATCAATGTATAGTACTACTGCGGCTTGAGATTTTTTCAGTTACCTGTACTGCATTTATTATATCCATGTTTATTTCGCTGTGACCGATGTATTACACTATTCAATGATGATTTAAATCACCTAATGGTTCTAGAATGGCAAAATTCAGGTCCACTATCCCTTGGGGTGTCAACAATTGACAACACTGTTCAGTGCACAGCCATTACTGCAGTAATATATACGTTACACTATCTTGAACACTTGTGAAGTGAATTCGTATGTGATTCTAGAATAACCTATGTATATTAGTGCTATGGCTTGACATATTTCCGACTGACGGTACGGTACTTAGTACATACAACGGCAGAGCAATGCAGCCGCTTTCATAATATGTTCAACGTTGATGTATATTTTATAGAGATTCTGGAATGAGAAGTGGCATATCCATTGTCCCTCCAGATATTAACAATTGACAACAGTGCGTAGTACAGCCATCATAACAGTTCGGTTGCTGTTGCAATACTTTGTCCACTGGTGATGTAAATTTCAAAGCAATTCTCTATTCACCAATGTATGGTACGGTCATGGATGGACATATATCCAGCTGACAGTACGGTCCTTTTACGTCAGCCAACATAGCTTTGCATCCGTTGGGTTAATCAGCCAAATGATGATCTAAATTCTGTGACAAATCAGGAATGACAAAATATAGATCCATTCACCCTCGAGACATTAACAGTTGACAACACAGTACTGCGTACAGCCGTCATCACAGTGAGGTAGCCATTGGTATGTTTTGCACTCCGATGATGTAAATTCCAGAGTGACTCCAGAATGACATACGTATAGTGCGGTTATGACTATTGATAATCACAGTTGACACTACGGCATTTAGTACATCTTCCAACAGAGCGCTGTTGCCGCTGGATTAATCTACACAATGAAGGCGTTCATTCCTCAGAAGTACTAGAAAGTGAAATGCAGATGCATTACCCTTGAGCAATTAACAGTTGACAAGACGATAATGAGCAGAGTGGTCATCACAGTATTGTATCGGATGAATAACTTTGTACACTGATAATGTCAATTTCAAACAATACTGGAATAATCAATATATACTGCGGTTACTGTTTGGTATATTTACAGCTGGTAGTACAGTGCTAATTACATCCGCCAGCAGAGCCGAGCAGCCGCTGCATTACTCTGTTTAATGATGATCTTGATTTTATGGCAATTCTAGAATTACAAGGGGCAGACACATTATCACTCGAGGCGTTAACAACTGACAGCACAGTACTGAGGGCAGTCATCATGGCAGTACTCTATTCGTTGGACTACTTTGTTCACTGAGGATGTTAATTGCAAAGCAGATCTTGCATAATCATCGTATATTACGGTTAAGCCTTGAGATACTACCAATGGGCTGGTATCGTACATACACCAGCAGTGCACTGTATCCGTTCGATTAGTCTGTTCATTGATAATGTAAATTCCATAACTGTTCTAGAATGCGAAATTACAGATCCACTGACCTACGAGGTACTAACGATTGACGTTTAGCTACTGAGTACAGCCATCATCACAGTAATGTGCCCGGTGTACTACTTCGTTCATTGATGATGTAAATTCTAATGTACTACTAGTATAACCTCTGTATGGTACGGATAGGTCTAGTGTCAGTCAGAATTCAGAGTACTGTGCTTGGTTCATCTGCAACCAGAGCACTACCTCCTATCGAATAATCTATTCACAGATGATGCATATACTACAGTCATTCCAGAACGAGTAATGAAGGTCCATCATAACAAGAGATATTAACAATTGAATACGCAGTACATAGTACAGCCTTCATCATAGTATTGTAACGTTCGAAAAATTTTGCTCACATATAATATCTGTCCCAGTACAATTCTAGATGGTTAATGTATGGTACTGTTATGGCTAGAGATATTTACATTTGACTGTAAGTTATTTCGTACATTTACCAACAGAGCGTTGTTGCCGTTGGATTAATCTGTTCAATCATTATTTATATCCTTTAACCATTCTAGAATGACAAAATACAGATCCATTAAGCATTACGTTATTAACATATGACAACAGAGCAGTCGGTAGAGCATTCATCGCTGCAATGTAGCCTATGGAGTACTTTGCTCACTGATGTTGTAAATACGAAAGTACTTCTGTAATGACCTACCTTTATTTCGGTCATGGCTAGCGATGATTACAATATACGGTGCGGCGTTTACTACATCTACCAACAGAGCTCTGTTGCCGTTGTATTAAACTGTCCAATTATAATTTAAAATCTACAGTAATACCAGATCGACAAGTCACTGGATCAATACATCTCGATGTATTAAAGGTCGCAACACGGTACTGAGTACATCCACAATCACAGCAATATAGGCGTTGGTCTACATTATTCACTGACGACGCAAGTACGTAAATGGTTCTATAACGAGAAATGCAGATCCATTATCCTTCGAGATATTAGCTATTGACAACACAGTACTGCGTACAGCCATCATCACTGATATGTAGCAGCAGAAATACCTTGTTCGCTGAGGACGCTAGTTTCAAAGCAATTCAGGAAGAAACGATGGATATATAGAGTATGGATAGTGATGTTTACAATTGAGAATACGGTACATATTACACCTAATATCATAGCACAGCTGGAGTTGGATTAATCCGTGGACGGGTGATATATACTCTGCAGCACTTCTAGAATGGCAAAAGGCAGATCCATTAATCCTCGAGACAGTAACAAATGACATCACTGTAACGAGTACAGCCATCAACTCGGTATTGAAGCCGTTGGATAACTTTGTTCGCTGATAATGTAAATTCCAATGAAATTCTAGAATAATCAATGTATATTACGGTTATGGCATGAGACACTTCCAATTGACATTACGTTGCGTATTACATCCACCAGTATAGCACTGTAGGCGTTGGATTAAACTCTTCCAAGATGATTGAAGTTCTATCGCAATCCTAGTATGACAAAGTGCAGGTCCACTGTCTCTCGAAATATTAACAATTGACAACACTGCACACAGTACAGTCATCGTAACTGTACTGTAGGCGTTTGATTAATCCTTCGCTCAGGATTACATTCTTCAGCTTTCTCAGCATAATAAATGTACAGATCAGGTATGGCAAGAGGTATTTACAATTGACAGTGCACACCAACAGAGCACAGCTGTCGTAGGGCTATTCTTTTCACTGGTGATTTGTACTCTATAGCAATTTTCGAATGATCAACGGATACATCACATACCAGTAGTTGTATTGACAAATGACAATGCAGTACTGAGCGTAGCCATCTACAAAATACTTTAGCCATTGCATTAGTCTGTTCGTTGATCGTTTTATTCCTTCAGCAACTGCAGAACGACGGTAGAATTATGTAGTGTGTATTGCTGTAGAAGTTAGGTGACCAGTGAATGTTCTAATCAAGTGACTATTGTAATCTGTAGATGGATGTGCTCTGTACAGTGACTTCAATTGCAAATGTCTTAATCTAAAATTGATCTGTACACTGATAGTAGTAGAAATACAATTTAAAATACACGATCAGAGGAGTGGTTAATACAACGCCCGTAGCACTGTTAATTTCCATACTCAGTAGTGCATTTTCAAATTAAGGTATCTCCAGGCATAACAGAATGAACACTTCATCATTATAGAACTGCTAGAGGGCTTAAAACTTCAGTGAGCAGATTAATCCAATGGCTATAGCATTATGAAGATGGCTATGCTCATTGCGGTACTAACAGTTATCAATGTTTCTAGCGAAATTTGGTCTACCCATATCTCATACTAGAATTGCTGTAGAAGATGAATGATCAGTGAAAACATTAATCAACTGAATATCGCACTGCGTAGACAGCCACACCCGATATTGCATGTCCAATGGTTTGTATCTAAAGCGATTATTGTTCCATCCATGGATGGTTCAAGATTAGCAATATAGCAGATATGATCAGACGATAAGTTGATACAGTGGCTGTTTTACTTCGTAGATTTCAATTCACAATAGTGCATTTCCAATTGTTAATAGCTATAGCTATAACTAATTCATACCTTGATCATTCTCGAAATGCTGTAGAAATATTGCCATCAGTGAACAGATTAATATGACTGCTAGACTGCTCTGTTGGTGTACATAATAATTACCGTACTGTCAATTGTAGGTATCTCTAGCTATGACTGGTATACTTATTGGTAATACTGGAGCTGCTGCGTAATATGTATCATCAGTGGACAAGTAATTCCTACGGCTACAGTACTGTAATGATGGCAGTACACAGTGCTCTCTTGTCAATTTTTAACATCTCGTTCGATAATTGATCTAACTCTTCTCATTCTGGAAATGCTACTGAACTTATATCGATGCTAAACAGATCAATACATCGGTTGCAGTGGAGAGTTAGCTTCTGTACTATGTATTGTGCTCCCATAGCTTATTGTCTCGAGCGATAATTGATATTTCGTTCGTCATTCCAGAAATGGAGTGACGATTGATCTTGATCAATCTAGAACTTTCATGGAATACAAATCGCTATTGAAATTTAGATCATCAGTGAAGAAACTAATACAACGGCAACAGTACAGTTATGATGGCTGCATTCAGTTCTGCTTTGTCGAACGTCTATGACTCGCGCGACATTGGATCCGTCTCTTGTCGCACTAGAATTGCCATAGAATATAAATCATCAGTGGACCGATTGTTCCAAAGGCAGATTTGCCCTGCTGCTGAACGTACTAATTACCGCATTGTCCATTATAAATACCGTTAGACATAAGTGGTCTGTGAATTGATCTTGCTACAAACGCTGTGGTGTTTATATCATGAGCCAACAGGCAAATTCAATGGCTATTGTACTGTGATGATCGTTGTGCACATTACACTCTTGCCAATTGTTAATATCACGTGCGATGTTTGATCTGTTTTTGACATTCTATAACTGCTATAGGATTTAAAACATAATTGTGGTGACTTTACCAAAGGCAACAGTGCTCTGTTGATGGACTTATTAAGCACCGTAATGCCAATTATAAGCATCCCTTGCTATATCCGATCTATGCATTAGTTATGCCAGAAATGTTGTGGCAATTAAATTACCGGCGAACAAATTATTCCAACGGACGCAGTAATGTGATGATGGTTGTACTCAGTAATGCATTTTCGAGTGTTTAAATCCCGAGCGGTAATGGACCAATCCTTTTTCACTATTTAATTGCTATAGAATTTTAATCTTCATTGCGGAGATTTATCCAACCGCTACAGTGTTCCATTGGTGGACGTACTATGCAACGTACTGTCAATTGCAAATATCGCTGGCCATGATTGGAGTATACACTGATTGCGCTAGAATTGCTGAGAAACACAGACCATCAGTGTATAAGTTAAACAAACGGCTGTAGTACTGCGATGATGGTAGCACTCACTACTGTCTTATTACGTGTTAATATTTAGTGCCACAATGAATTTGCCTTTAGTCAGCGTAGAGTAGCTATAGAATTTTTATCGTCGTTTTAGCAGGTCGGTGTATCGGCTACTGTGCTCTGTTAATGGCTACACTCAGTACTCTATTGACATATGTCTACGTCTCCAACAAAAGCTGCACAGTTCAGTGATTATTCCACAATTGCTAAAGAACGCTGAAAATCGGCGAACAGATTAATTCAATGGATACATCATTGTGTAGACGGCATCGCTCGGTGCTGTGTTGTCATTTGTCAATATCACCAGAGATATATGGTATATCCGCTTATCATTCTAGAGTTTCTATAGAGTTTAAATTATCATTGAACATATTTGTTTAAAGGCTCTGCACAGTGATGATGGTAATACTCAGTACTGTGTTGTTAGTTGTTAACGTCTCGAGCGCTACTGTATCTCAATTTTGCAATCCTGAATTTGTTATAGTATTTTATCCTCAGTGAACAGGTTATTCAAACGGCTACAGTGCCCACTTGAATGCTATACTTCGTACTGTTTTGACATATGACATCATCTATAACGACAGTTGTTCTATAAATTGATTATTCTACTATTGCTGCGGAACTTTTGACGTCAGAGAGCATATCATTCCTCGGCCACAGTACTGTTAACAGGACTGTGCTCATCGCTGCTTCGTCGTTTGTTTATGTCTCGAGGGCTTGTGTACCCAGGTGTTGATCGCTCTAGAATCGCTACAGAGGTTATATCATCAGTGAACAGACTATTCCAAAGGCTACAGTGCTCCGTTGCTGTACGTAGTGAGTACCGTACTGTCAACTGTGTATGCGTCTAGCCATAACAGATGCATACATTGATGAATCTAGACATGCCGCGGAATTTATATCACCAGTGGACAGATTAATCATATGGCTACAGTGCACTGATGATGTCAATACTCAGTACTGCACTAACATATGTCAATGTCTCCAACGACAATAGTTCTTTCCATTGGTCACTATAAAGTTGCTGAAGCGCATTGGGTATCAGCATACAGATTGTTCCAATGCCTAAAGTATCGTGTAGATGGTTGCACTCAGTTCTGTTTTGACATTTGTTAATGCCACCACCGACATACGGTCTGTCTATTGGTCATTCTATAACCGCTGAAGAACTCATATTATCAGGGAACCCATTCATACATTGGCTACTGCACAGTGTTGATGGCCAATCCCAATACTCTGTTGATAAATGTCAATGTCACGGGCGACGAATGCTCCATTCATTGTTTAATATACAATTGCTGAGGAACTTATATGGTCAGGGAACAGATTACTTCAATGGCTACAGTATCGAGATGTTGGCTATACATATTTCCGTACTGCCAATTGTAAACTCCACTACACATCGTTGATACATACATTTATCATTCTCTAAATTTTGCAGATACTGAATAATTAGAGAACAGATTAGTCAAACGACTGCATTACTGTGACGATGGCTGTACTCAGTGCTGCATTGTCAACAGTCAGAATCACATGCAATGATTTCTCTATCCAATGACACTTCTAGAACAGCAGTATAATATAAACGATCAAAGGTTTGTTTCATATAGTGGCTGTAGAAATGTTATCATGGACCTTTCAGTAGAGTATTGTCAATTGTCAATATCTCTGTAGTTAATGGATCCGTCTACTGGTATTCTGGTATTTCTGTTATTGGTGTAGAAATAATATGATCGCTGAATGGAATAGTCCGATGGCTACAATAATGTGTAGAAGGCTAAACCCAGTACTTTAGTGTCATTTGCCCATATTTCTGACAATGCTTCATGTGTCCCATGGATCTTCCTAGAATTACTGTGAAACGTAGGTGATTAGCGAATAGATTAATCTAATGGATGTAGGACTGTTTAGGTTGCTATGCACAGTATTTTCATTTCAATTGTCAGTGCCTCTAGCGATAATTGATACATCCAATGATCAGCCTAGAATTGTTACATAACTGTGATGAACAGAGTATAGGTTAATGAAATGTCTGTTGAAATGTCTTCGTGGGCGTACTCGATAGTGCATTGTCAACTGATAACGTCTCCAGTTGTAATCAACCTGACCATTCGACAATCTAGAGTTGCTATACGTTATAAGTGATCACAGTATAGGTTAAACCAACGGCTACAGCACTGTCTCGACGTTTGCACTCAATGCTGTATTGTCAATCTTCATTATCCCCAGTGTTTGTTGACCCACCAGCTGATCATTCGGGAATACTTGTTGGACATATATGATGAGTGAAGGGACTACTGCAGTGGCTACAGTAATACGCAGGTGGCAATACTCGCTCTCCGTTGTCATTTGTCAACGCCTCTAGCGACAATTGGTTCGTCAAAACCTAATGCTAAGATTGCTGAAGAACGTAGGTGACAGCCGAATAGATTATGGTAACGTTAATGGTAGTTTGTACACAACTGCAATCTGTGCCGTACTGTCATATGTCAATGTCTCCTGGGAAAATTGCCCTATCCGTTCATCATTCCACAATTGTTGAAGAACACAGATGATCAGCGAACAGATTAATGCAAACGCTGTAGTCTGATCAGACGACTACAATCAGTACTGTACTGTCCACTGTCTATACCTCTACCGATATTTAATCTATCCACTGACATTAGAATCGTCGTAGTGTCCAAATAGTCAATGTATATATTATTCCAACTGCTACAGTGCTCTGTTTGTGGACGTTACAAGCACCGTACTGCCAATTGCAGACGTACCGATCCATAACCGTATCATACACAGATTACTCTAGTATTGCTGCGTAATTTATATCATCGATCAACAAATTGATCCAACGGGTACGGATGGTGACGATTGCTGTACCAGTACTGTGTTATCAATTGTTTAAGTATCGACGGTTAACGGATCTGCGCTGTGTCATATTGGAATTGCCATAAGTTTAAATCATAAGTGACCAAAGTGGTCCAATATATGCCGTACAGTGTTGACGGTTGTGTTCAGTACTGTGTTGTCTATTGTTAATACCCCGAGGGACGTTGGATCTGCATTTCGTCATTGTAGAATTGTTATATAATCTAAATCGTCATTGAACAGGTTAATCCAAGGGCGACAGTACAATAACGGTGAAGGTAATATGAACTGTAATGTCAACTGGAAATATCTCTCGCCATATATGTACTTTGCATTGATTATTCTGGGATTGCTCCGGAATTTGTATCAACAGTGGACAACGTAGTCCAAAGGCTACATTACTGTGATGATTGCTGTACTCGGTGCTGCGTTGTCAATTGTTAATATATCGTTTGATAATGGACGTGCATTGCTCACTCTGGCACAGATATGGGATGTACAGCATCTGTGATCATATTAATCCAACAGCAAGAGTGCTATGTTGACAGATGTAGTAAGTAACGTACTGTCAATTGTAGATATCACTAACCATAACCGTACCACACATAGCTTATTATAGAATTACCTTGGAATTTTCGTCATCAGTGGTCAAAGTAGTTCAACGGCTACATGACTGTGATGGTGCCTGTACTCAGTACTGTGTTGCGAATTGTTAATATCTCGAGGGATAATGGATATGTCCTTTGCCATTGTAGAATTGCTATAAATAATATATCATCGTTGAACAAATGAATACAACGGCTGCAGTGCTCTTCTGGTGAATATACTGAGTACCGTGCTGTCAGTTGGAAATATCCCTAGTCATAACCGTAATATGCGCTGGTTATTCAGGTGTAACGGTGGAATTTATATCATCGACGACCAAATTAATCCATCGGCAACAGTACAGCTGCGGTGGCTGTACTCTCTACAGTGCTGTGAACTGCTAATGCCTCGATAGACAATGGATATGTACACTGCAATTCTAGGGTTGCTGCTAAACCTAAATCAACATTAAACAGATTGAGGCATCTGCTACACTTCTCTAATGATGGATGAACTACGTGCCGTACTGTCTAATGCAGTTGTTGCTAGCCACGTACGTTCCATAGATAGTTTATTCTAGAATTGCTATGCAATTTACGTCATCAGTGAGCAAAGTAATCGAACGCCTATGGCATTGTGATCATGACTGCATCTGTAGTGTGTTGTCAGCTCTTAATACATCGAAGGATAATGGATCTGTGCTTTGAAATTCTTGACTAGCAATAGTATTTTAACCATCAGTGGACAAAGTAATTCAACGGCAAGCGTACAGCGACGATAGCTGTACTCAGTACTGGGTCGTCAATTGTTAATCTAGCGAGGGTTAACGGATATGTCCTTTGTCATTCGTGATTTACCATAGAATTCAAGATATCAATGTACAAAGTAATGCAACGCCTGCAGTATAGTGATGATGGCTGTACTCGGTATTTTGTTGCTAATGTATCGAGGGCTAACGGATTTGCTCTATGCCATTCCATAATTACTATAGAATATAAATCGTCAGTGCACAAAGTAATCCAACGGTTTCCGTAAAGCGATGATCGCTGTACTCAATATTGTGTTATCAGTCTTTAATATCTCGAAGGATAGTGGATCTGTATTTCGTAATCCTGGAATTGCTATAGAATCGAGATCAGCAATGAACAGATTCATTTGGCGGAAACAGTGCTCTGCTGGTGGAAGTAGTTAGCACCGTACTGTCAATTGAAGATACACCTAGCCTTGACAGTACCAGACGCTGATTTCTCCGGAACTTCTTTGGAATATGCATCGTCAGTGATCATTGTAGTCCACCGTTTACAGCATTGTTGTGATGCCTGTTCAAAGTACCTCCTTTTCAGATGTTAATACCTCCAGGGATAGCAGATATGAGTTTTGGCATTCTAGAAGGGACATAGAACTTAAATCGTCATTGAGCATATTAATCCAACGGCTACAGTGCTCTCTCGGTGAATGTACTGTGCACCGTTCTGTCAACTCTGAATATCCCAAGACATAACCGTAATATACGGTAATTCTAGAATTACTTTCCAATTTATATCATCAGCACGTAAGGTAGGCAAGCGGATCTTTCTTGCGGTTTACAGGATACACTAGCTGTCATTGTAGACTTGCTGTAATATCTTAATCGTCAGTGAACTGAATAATCCAGCGGCAACTTTCCTCTACTGGAAGTTGAACTAAGTGCTGTACTATCAATTGAAAATGTCTCTAGTCATAACAGTACTGTACACTGGTTATTTCAGAATTGCATTCGAACTCATATTATCAGCGATCGAAGTTATCCAGCGGCAAAAATACTGCGATGATTGATGCTCTCAGTAC
This sequence comes from Eufriesea mexicana, assembly GCF_001483705.2. Taxonomy (NCBI): domain Eukaryota; kingdom Metazoa; phylum Arthropoda; class Insecta; order Hymenoptera; family Apidae; genus Eufriesea; species Eufriesea mexicana. Next base: position 332,099 of record NW_016912944.1, on the reverse strand, counting down.
TGTGTTGGCAATTGTTAATATCTCCAGGGTTAGTGGACCTGCGTTTCTCATTCTGGAATTGTTGCGGTGTATATATCATCAGTGAGAAGTTTAATCCAACAGCTGCATTACCGTGATGATGGGTGTACTCAGTATGGTAATGTCAACTGTTAGTGTCTCGAGTGGTAATGTATCTGCATTCCCTTTTTCATGGATTCTTATGTCATCTACATCATCATTGGATAGATTAATCGAACTGCTACATGGCTCTGTTGGTGGACGTAATAAGCGCGATGTCGTCAATTATAAATATGCCTGGCCCTAATCGTGCTATACACTGATTACTCTAGAATTGCTATGGAACTTTTATCAATGGTGGACAAGCAAATCCTACGGCTACGGTAATGTCATGATGGCTGCACTCAGTACTGTGTTGTTAACAGTTATTATCTCGACGGATATCGGATATATACTTTGTAATTCTTGAATTGCTATGGAACTTAAGTGATCATTGAGCAGACTAATCCAACGGCTGCAGTGCTCTGTTGGTGGGTGTGATAAGCGCCGCACTGTCAGTTGCAAATTTCCTAGCCATAACAATTCCATACACTGGTCATTCCAAAATTCCATTGGGATTTATACCATCGATGAGGAAACTAATTCAACGGTTACAGTAATGTGATGACGGCTGTATGCTGCACTGAGTTAACCATGACTAAATCCTGGCATGTTAGTTGATAACCTCGCTGTCATTCTAGATTTGCTGTAATATCTAAATCATCATTGAACAGATCAAACGAGCGGCTTCTCCGCCCTGCGGGTCGTAGCACTAAGTACCGTACTGTCTATTATATATTTCTCTAGACATGACCGTCGTATGCAGTGACTGTTCTAGAATTGCCTTGGAATTACATTATCAGTGAAGAATGCTATTCAACGGCTACAATACCGTGACGATGGCTGTACTCAGTACCGTATAGTCAATTATCAATATCTCCATGGATTGCGGACCAGCATTTCCCATCCTAGAATTGCCGTAGTATATACATTATCAGTGAAAAGTTTAATCAGACCCCTGCAGTATATTGAAGGTACTTGTGCCCGGTATTTTGTTGTCGCTTGATAACATCTCGAGTGATAATGCATATGTATCTTCTCATTCTAGAATTCTTATAGAATCTAGATCATCATTGAACATACTAATCCAACGGCTGCATTGCAATGTTGGCGGATGTAAAGCACACCGCACTATGAGTTCTAAATATCACTAGACGTAACCGTTCTATGCGTAGGTTATTCCCGGATTTCTTTGAAATATACGTCACCAGTGCGAAAAGTAAGCCAGCGGCTACGGAACTGTGATGACGGCTGTACTCGGTACTATGTTGTCAAATCACAATTTCTCTAGGGATAATGGACGTGTCTTTTGCCGTTCTAGGATTGCTACAGAATTTAAATCGTCTTCAAACATATTAATCCAAGGGCTGCAGTGCTCTGCTGGTGGATGTACTAAGTTGCCTACCGGCAATTTTAAGTAGCCCTAGCCATAACCGAACAATACAGTGATCATTACAGGATTGCTCGGGAACTTATATGATTCATAAACAAATAAAGCCAACGGCTACGGTACTGTGATGCCGGCTGCTCTCTGTACTGAGCTGTCAATTGCTAACGCATCCAGGTATGATGCACCTGCATCTCTTGCACTCGAATTACTGCAGGATACACATCTTCAGCGAACAGATTAAGCTAACGGCAACAGCGCTCTGTTGACGGTTTAACTATGTACTTTACTGACAATTGTATATATCTATAGCCGTAACAGAACCATACACGAGTTATTCCAGAGTTGCCTTGGAATATGCATCGTCAGTGGACAAGGTACTCCGGCGGCTACAGCACTGTGATGGAGGCTACACTCAATGCAGTGTTGTTAATCGTTAATATCCTGAGGTGTAATGAATACGTATTTCGTCATTCCAGAATGGCTGTAGTATCACAATGATAACGGAACTGGTTATTCGAAAGGCAGCAATGCTATGTTGGTGGACGCAATAATTAGCGTATTGACATTTGTAAATATCCCGAGCTACGACCGTACTATGCACTGATTATTCTAGAATTGCCTTGGAATATACATCCTCAGTGAACAAATGGTTCATCGTCTATGGAGCTGTGATGACGGCTGTTCTCAATACCGTGTTGTCAATTGTTTATATCTCGAGGGATGATGGATCTGTCCTTTTCAATTCTGGAATTGCTGCAGAATATACGTCATAAGAAAATAGATTAATTCAGCCGCAACAGTCCTCCGTTGATAGACGTACTATGTACTGGTCTTTCAATTGTAAATATCACTAGCCGTGACCGTTCCATGAATTGCTTTTTCTGGAATTGCTTTGCAATTTACGTTACCGGTGGGCAAAGTAATCAAACGACTACGGTACAGTGATGGTAGCTCTCCTCAGTACTGTGTTGCCAATTGCTAATATCTCGAGGGATAAGTTACCTGCTTTTCTCATCTTTGAATCGCTGTAGGATGTACATCATCAGTGAACAGACTAATCCAACGGCTACTGTGCTCTGTTGGTAGATGTAGTAGTTACGGTACTGACCGTTGTCGACATCACTAGACATAATCGTACTATACACAGGTTATTCTATAATTACTTTGGAATTAAAATCATCACTGAATAAAGTAGTCCAGCTGCTACATTACTGTTTTCATGAATGTACTCAGTAATGTCTGGTCAATTGTTGATATCTCGTGGGGTTGTGAATTTCTATTCTCTCATTTTCGTAGTGTTATAGTATTTAAATCATTAGTGGATCCATTAATCCGTCGGTTACATTTCTCTTCTGGTGGATGTGCTAAACCCCGTATTGCCAAATGTAAATATCCCTAGCAATAACCGTACTGTTCACTGATGATACTGCAATTTCTGTGTAACATCTGTTATCTATGGATAAGATAATCAAACGGGCGGGGCACGGATATGATGACTTTACTCTGCATGGCGTTGTAAAGTGCTAATATCTGTAGGGTAAATGGATATGTACATTGTCGTTCTAGAATTCTTAATGAATATAGGTCATCAAAGAAGTGATTAATCCAACGGGTACAGTGACGTTTCCTTGCATGTAATATGCTCCGTACAGGCAATTGTAACTGTCTCTAGCTGTAACTTATATATTCATTGACCATTATACAAATGCTGCGGAATTTAAGTCATCAGTGATAGAATCATTCCAACGGCTACGGAAGACTTATGGTCGCTGAACTCACTACTGTGTAGTCAGTTGCAAATATCTCAAGCGATATTGGATTTGCCTTTTTTCAATATTGAATTGCTGTACAAACTTTATCATTAGTAAGACAGTAATCAGTCGGCTTCCGTGCTCTGTGGATTGCTACACTCCTTAGGGTAATGGAATATATCAGTGTCGCAAGCGATAATTGCTTTATCCAATGATAATTGCACAAATGCGGGAGAAATTAGACGGACAGCGGACAGATTAGTTGAACGGCTAGCGTTTCGTGTTGGTGAAGAGAACTCAGTAGTGAATTGACCTCTTCAATATGTATACCGATATTTGTCCTAAGCGTTGATAACCCTACAAATGGTATGCAGTTCAAATCAATCAGTTTACGGAGTTATCCTTCGTCACCAATTCCCTGTTGGCGGCTGCACTGGCTGCGGCTCTACCAATTGCTAACGTCTTCACATATATCTGATTATACATTGGTTATTACAGAAATGCTGTAGAATACCAATCGCCAGTGAACAGATTAATCCAACGCATACATTTCCCTATTGGTACGTGTACTTGGTACCGAACTGACGACAGCAAACCTTTCGAAAGATAACTGATCCATATGTTCATTACCCTTGAATGGCTGTTGAATGGAAGTCGTCAGTGAAGAAGATAGTCCTACGGCAAAGGTACTGTGATGTTGGCTGTACTTAGTAAAGCTTTGTCAATTACAATATCTCGAGAATTAGTGGATCTTTCCTTTAATATTCTAGTTTTGCTGCGGAACTTGAATCGTCACTGTACAGATTAATCCGAAGGTTACAGTGCTGTGTTTGTAGAGGATTTGAGCACCGTACTGTCAATTGTAAATACCTCTCGCAGTAACTGAGCATGCATTGATTGTTCCAGCATTCCTGTGGAATTTGTCTCCTCCGTGAACAAATTAGTTCAACGGCTGCAGTACGGCGATAATGGCTGTATTCAGTACTGCTTTGTCGGTTCGCAGTATGTCGAGCGATAAGCGACATGGCTCTTGTTATTCTAGAATTGGATTTAACCGCCATTGAGCAGATTAATCCAACTGTACTCTGTTGGTGAATGTACCCAGTAGAGTACTGCCAATTGTAAGTATCTCCACCCATATCTGAACTATACATAGATCATTCCATAGTTGCTGCAGGATTTAATTTGGAAGGGATCAAATTTATTCATCGGCAACTGTACCGTAATGATGGTTGTACACAGGACTGTGTAGTCTATCGTCAAGGCATCTACCAATATTAGATCCGCCTATTGTCATTCCAAATTGCTATAGGATTTAAATAATTAGTGAACAGATAATTCCGACGGCTACAGTGATATACCGGTAGACGTACGCAGAACCATACTGTCAATTGTAAATATCTAAAGACATAACTGCACAATATATTCAATAATTTAGAATTGATGTGCTGGTTAGGTCACTTGTGAGCAAATTAATCCAATGGCTACAGTGCTGTGTTGGTCGATATACTAAGTACCGTATGGTCATTCGTAAGCACCTCTAGCCGTGACTGCTCCATCCATTGATTATTTTGGAAATACCGAGGAATATAAATCATCCTGAGAACAAACACAACCAACGGCTGCAGTGACCTTTGACGGCTACACCCAGTACTAGATCGACATTACTGTAAATCTCAATAGCGGCAATTGCAGTATTAACTGAACATTAGATAATTGTTAAAGAATTTGATGATCAGCGAACTGATTAATTCAATGGCTATGGGATTGTGTAGGTGGCTATACTCAGCATTGTATTGTTAATTGCTAATGTCTCCGGCTATGTGTTTTCTATACCTTCATCATTAGAGGATTGCAATAGAACGTGAACCATCAGAGTACAAATTTATCCAACGCATACTGCGCATTGTTGATGGGTGTCCTATGTACCGCACTGTGAGCAGAATATACCCCTTGCGTTAACTAATTCATTCAATGGCTACTCTAAAATCGCTATGGAATTTATGTCATCAGTGAACGTATTAATCCAACGGCTACAGTGCTGTGATTTTGGCTGTGCTCAGTACTGTGTCCTCAGCTTGCAGTACTTCGTGCAAAAATATATCTGTCGTCTGTTATTATTGATTTGCTATAAAACCTAAATCATCATTGAACGGTTTATTCCAAAGCAGAGAGCACTCTGTTGTTTGCCGTAGTTTGCGCCGTAATGACAATTCTAAGTGTCTCGCGCAATAAGTGATGCATACATTGGTTGTTCTAGACATGCTTTGGCTTTTCAATCTTCAGTGAGGAGATTAATCAAGTGACAGCAGTGTTCTGTTGACGGTTATACTCAGAAATATATTATCACCTGTCATTTTCTCCACCGACACTTACTCATTCATTGATCACTCAATTATTCCGGAAGAACGTAGATAAACATCCAACAGATTTTTTTCAGTGGCTATGGTATTGTGCAGATTTCTGTACTCAGTACTCCTTTGACAATTATGAACATGTCTGGCGATAATGGATATGCCCCCTGTCATTCTAGAATTGCTATAGAATTTAGATCATCAGTGAGCAAGTTAATACGGCGGCTACAGAACAGTGTCAATGGCTGTACTCAGTACCTTGTGGTCAGTTGTTGTCTTAGCATGTGATAATGTATCTTTCTATTGTCATTCTAGGATTGCTACGCAAATTAAATCATCAGCTAATATATTTATCCACTGGCCACATCGTTGTGTGGACGGCAACACTCTGTACTCTATTGTAATTTATCAGTATATATATCTATACTTTTTCCAGCCATTGGACATTCCGGAATTGCTGTGGAACGTAAGTTATCGTCATTGATTAGATTAATGCAATGCATATAGAACTGCATAGACTGCTACACCAAGCACCGCACGATCAGTTGTCGATGTCGGAAGCGATAATTTATCTATCCTTTAATCATTCTAGTGTTGCTATGGAATTGGAACCATCGGTGAATTCGTAAATCAAACGGCTGTAGTACTAAGCTGATGACTGTACGCAGTACAGTATGGTTAAGTATTATTATCTCTAGCCATAATATATCAATTTTCTAATCCTTCCTTATTGCTATGTAGTGCTGCTGGTCAGCGGATAAATTAGCCCAGTGGCTATAGAACAGTATAGATAGCTACCCATAATTTTGTATTGTAAATTGTTAATGTCATGAACGATATTTGATATGTCTTTTGTCATCCAGTAACTGCAAGACAATATAAATCGCCAGTGAACTGTTTACTCCAATGGCTACGTTTCTACCTCTGAGATTACACTCAGTACCCTGTTGTCGATTGAAAATATCTCTGGCGATAGTTGATATATCCATCGAAAATTCTAGAACCTCTGTAGAAATTTGATGATCTGTGAATAGACTTATCTAATGGATATAGCACGTCGGACGACTATACTCTGTACTGAGTTTTCAACTTTGACTATATGAAGCGGTAATTGATCTATGGATTTATCATTAGATAATTACTATGCAGCACAACTCATCGGCGAATGGATTAATCCGCTGGCTATATTCCTTTGTAGGTGGCTACACACAGCACTATGTTGACATTTTTCAATGTCTCCAGCGACAATTTGTCTATACGCTGATAATTCTCGAATTGCTTTGTACATAAGGCGATCAGCATAAGTATTGCATTAATGGCTGTTGTACGGTTCTGATTGCCATTACCAGTAAGTTGTTGACAATTGCTTGTATCTCTGGCAATAATTGATGCATCCATTGGTCACAGCTGAAATGCTATGAGATGTGAGTGGTCTGTCTGTAGATTAAACCAATTTTTATGTAATTGTCTATAGGCCTATTCTCATTACATTATAGTTAGCTCTTAATACCTCTTGCAATAGCTCATCTATCCATTGCTCATTCCGTAATTGCTATAGAACTTACACGACCAGTGAATAGGTCGACACAGAGGACACAGTATTTCGTAGATGTGCATAGAGCTCTGTAGATGGCTATTCAGGTTACTGTGTTGTCATTTCTTAGTGTCTATGGCAACAATTGATGTTTCTATTGGTCATTATAGGACTGCAAGAGAAAGTTGATGTCAAGTCTATAGATAAATGCGGGTACTATAGATCTGTGCAGAGGTACATACTCAGTTCTGTATTGCCAGTTGTTAATATATCTAGCGATAATTGACCTAAACGTTGACAACTCTGGGACTTCTATAGAATTAACTGCAGATACTTTATACCAATGGCTATGGTACTATGTGGATGGATGTACACACTACTCTTTCTTCAATTGTCAATTTCTCTAGCTATAATGCATCTATACATTGATCATTCTAGCATTGCTACAGGAATAGCATGAACAGCATTTAGATTGGTTCCATGGCTCTAGTAATGTATAGACGGCAGTACTCGACACGGTATAGTCAATCGTTGATATCTATAGAGTTAATGGATCTATCCATTGACCATTCTGGTGTTGATTTGAATTTACATATTCAATGAGTAGATTAATCCATTGGCTATAATAAAGGACAGGTGGCTATACTCAGCACTGTATTGACAATCGTCAATATCTCTGGCGATAATTGATCCACCCATTTACCATTCTGGAATTGCCACATAACTTTTGTGGTCCATCAATAGCTAATATGAATGGATATAGTACCATGCTCGTGGCTATACTTAGCACTGTATTTGAAATTCGTAAAATCGCTAGCGATAATGCATCTGTCCATACATCACTATAGAATTACCCTAGAATTTGTATGATAACCGAAAAGTCTGTTTAAATGTCTATGATAAACTAAATGTGACCATAGTGAGCAATGTACTGTCAATCGTTAATATCTCTAGCGATAATTAATCTATCTATACATCATTCTTTAATTGCTACGCAATTTATATTATCAGAGAATACTTCATGCCGTTGGCTACAGGACTATGCTGTTGGCTGTACTGAGTTCTGTACTTTCAACCGTTAGCACCACAAGCGATGATATATGTATCCATTGATCGTTTCAAAATTGCTATATGGAAAGTGGATGAACACTAAATAGTTTGACCCAAAATCTTTATTAATGTGTTGATGTCTGTACTCAGTACTTTGAAGGTATTTGTTAATATTTGATTCGACAATTCGTCTGTCCTTTCGTATATCTGCAATTCCTATGGGAATTACATGACCTGTGAATATATTAATGCAAGTGATATAGTAATGTACACATGTCAATTGTGCACAATTGACACTTAATGTCTATAGAGATAACTCATCCATCGAAAGATAATTGTTGTATTGCTGTGGAATTTACGTGATACCTGAAAAAATTTGACAAATGTTTATAATACTGCGTATATGGCTTCACTACGTACTGCACTATCTATTGCTAATGTTTCAAGCGAAAATTGATATATCCTTTGATCAATGAAGAATTGCTTTAGAAATGAAGTGATCGAAGAGTAGATCAGTGCAAAGCATATGAAACTGTGTAGGTGGCTATAATATGCATTGTTAATTGTTAATATCTCGAGAGACGATTGACCCCTAGATTGGTAATTATTGAAATTCTGTGGGATTTTAATTATAACTGAATCGATTAATACAGTGGCTACGGTGCTGCGCTGACGGCAATAACCTTTGATGAATTGTTAATTCTATCATCTCTAGTGACCATTGATCTATCTATTGGAAACGCTGGAATAGTTAAGGAATATTAATGATCAACCAATTCATTAGTACAATGGCCATAGCACTGCGTGGATGGCTATACTAAGTTCGGTATTATTATCTGTTACCCTTCCTAGAAATAGTTGGCATCTACATTGATGGCACTTGAGTCTCTGTTGAAATAAGTGATCAATGAATGTATTACTGCGGTGGCTATATTTCATTGTCGGTGGCTCTACCCAGTACTGTATTGTTATTTGACTTTGTGCCTAGCGATAGATGGTAAATCCATTGATCATTCTAGGATTGCCTTGTAATCCATGTGGTCAGGGTATAGATTAATACAGTGACTATAGTACTGCGTTGACAGCTATACTAATTGCCCTATTAATTATTATTGATGTTTCCAGCGAAAATTCATCTATCTATTGATTGATAGAGCATAGCAATGGAATTAACATCATTACTGAATACATTAGTGCATTGGCGTTAGTGCTACGAAGATGGCCATATTTCCCTGAAGGTGCAACACTCGGTACTGTATCGTCTTCTGTCAATATCTCTTGCGATAGTAGATCTAGCGATTTATCATTCTGGGAATGATATGGTAGCTAAATGATCAGAGAGTGGTTTAGTCCAATGGCAGTTATACTGCGTACGCGGCTATACACAGATCGGTATTGTTGATTGTTAACGCCTCTAGCGATATTTGAAGTAACCGTTTATCATTATAGAACTGCTATGGCATTTTGAAGGTCAGTGGATAAATTAATACTATTGCTGCGGTACAGTGAAGATGGCTATACTCAGTACGGCACTGCTAATTGCCTGTTTTTCTCGCTATGCTTGATCTATCCGATGGTTCGTCTAGAACTGTTATAGTATACAGATGTTCAGTGAATAGGATAATCGAATCGCAATAGTACTGTATTGGTGGCTGCACGCAGGGCTGTATTGACGATGGTTGATGTCTCTTTCGTTAATTTATCTATTCATTTATTATTCTAAAATTGCTGCTAAATCTATGTGTTCTGTAAAAGGATTAATCAGATGACACTTACAGTGCGTAGACAGATATACACAGTACAGTATTGTCCACTGTCAATTTCTCAAAGGTAATTGATCCAAACATTTGCCATTGTAGGATAGCTATAGAATTAAGATCGTCTGCTAATAGATTAATGCAATTAAAGTCGCAATGACGAGATTTCTATACACAGTGAAATATTGTCACTTGATTATATCTCTAGCAATATGTGAAATATCCATTGGTCATTATAAAATATCTGTGGAAGGCGGATGATCAGTGAATAGATTTATGCAATTGCTACAGGGACGTGTAGATGGGTGTACTGAGTATCGTATTGTTAATAGTTAACTGCCCTAGCCATGATTTGCCTGGCCATTGACCGTTCAATAATTTATTATACAATTTAGATGCTCATTGGGAGGTTACTCAGTTGACAATAGCACAGTGTAGGTGGCTACGCTCAGCATTCCCTCTTCAGTAATTAATATCCCTGGCGATAATTGATCCATCCTTTGAACATTCTAGGATTGTTATAGAATTTAGATGGTCAGTGTGTAGGTTAATAAAATGACTATAAAATTTTGTAGGCAGATATACCCACTTCTGTAATGCCAAATGTTGATATCTCTTGCGATAGTTTATTTACCCTTTTGTTAATCTATCGTCGTCATAGAATTTGGATCACCAGTAAATAGATTATACCAATGCAATCAATACTGTGTGGATGGCTACAGCCAGTACTGTAAACTCACATGCTAACGTCTCCAGCCATAATTGATCATCCTTTGATCATACTGAAATTGCTATTGTATTTAATGATCAGTGATTAGGTTTATGTAATGGCGATGATGCAATTCATTTGTATTTAGCGCTTATGTATACATTGCTGCGCTCTGCTGCACCATGGAGCTCATTGCAATGGTCCTCCCTGCATAGGCTTGGGAAGATAGAATTTATAAGGTTAGGTCAGGTAAGGGTATGAAGTGAGTCTGCCTCGTTCGCTGCAATACGATGGTGTTCGTTGCCTTACTATGCACTGCACACTTCTGCTGCGCTACGTTTTTCACGTATATGCTCTGCTGTGTTAAGGTTATGCTGTGAAGCGATGGATAATGTTTGGAAAGTAATCTGTGCTATGCGCTGCTACCACAGGTATTCGGCTGTTTAATCTGCTGTGCTATGCTCTGCTGTACTCAACTGCACTATGCTGTATTCAACTATGGATGGACCAGGTCAGGTTAGCTTGGGCTTGGAATCTGCGCTTTTCGCTAGTATTCTCTGGTATTTGGCGCATCAGAGTGCTCTCCTGCTATCTGCTACGTTTCCCTGCGTTCTGCTGGTCCCAACTGCAGTTTGGTTAGCGTAACTATCGTACGTGTGTTTAGGTTATGCCAGGCTTGGGGTGGTTAATCTGGGATAGGTTCCGAATCTGCATTTTACGCTGCTATACAATATATTTTGCGCCTGACTGAGGCATACTGCGCTTTCCAACGCAATGCCACGCACTGCTGCAGTTAGGCTCTATTACATCAAGGTAGGAAACGTTTGGACATGTTATGTAGGCTTAGGTTAGGAATTAGAGCTGTCGTCCGCTATTCAGCTGTATACGACGCTTCACTGTGTTCTGTTGCCCTCTCATGCGCTTTCCCGCTCTCTGCGATGATCTGCTACGTTTGGGATGAGTTAGATTGTGCTCGGTTGGGTTACGTTGGGAGTCTGTGCTAACATCTACTATTCGTTGGTATTCGGCATATTGCGGTACAGTGTTGCGCTCCGCCTTGTTTCACTACGTTTAGGTTTAGTGTTATTACTAATAGGTTTAGTGTTAGTAGTGGAACCTTCGTTATTTGCTTATATCCTGTGTTGTGCTGCGCTTGACTGTGCCCTTTGGAGTCTGCTACGCCCTGCGGTGATCAGACGCGCTATCCTGTGCTCTCACGCGGTGGTGTTTATATTCGGAGCACTAAAGTCCAAAACTTTGCTGACCGGTGTTATTTTGTGGCATCCGAAGCTATACTGTGGCCTGCTGCGCCCTGCAGCGCTTTCGCGCGCTCTGCTTTGTTCCGCTATGTTTAGCATAAGTGGGGAAGGATTTGTGATGTTTCTTTAGATTCCGATGCGTTGGTTGTGGTCAGGTAGCGTTAGGTTAGGAAACTGTTATATTCGACTCACTTGTTTGTTGTCATTAACCGAAATCTGCTCTGCTGTGCTCCATAGCTCTAGCGTTGCTGCTTGTGGTTGCGCATTGCGAAGCGGTGCTAGTATATATTGGTCGATACTACTCGGCGCTTTACCGTACTTGGCTGCCCTCATCTCTGCCTTCTTGCGCTCAGTTGCCCTTCCCTGCACTCTGCTGTGCCCTGCTGCAGTTAGTATCAGTTACGTTATCTGAGGAACATGTGCCACTCGCATCTGCTCATTGGTACTCTGAGCATTACTGGGCCCCACTGTGCTCTCCTTCGCCCTCGCGCGCTCTCCTACAATCAGCTGTAAACTGCTGTGCTCTTTTCTGTTTGCGGTTTTATCCAATGCGGTGCCGCGAAGTGAAGTGCTGTGCTGTGGTAACGGTCCAGCTCGGAGTGGTGCTGTCCTGAGCTGTAGTGTGCTGTGCGGTGATAGTCGGTGCCATTTATTGCTCTGCGTTGATATGCTACATTCTGCAGCACGCTGCTGTTGTGGTAGAAATAAAAAATTTCTTACACATGTAATCGATGTTCTCTATTTCCATGCAGATGCACCATCCAAACCGTATGGCGCTTGTGGACGGCGAGAAAAGTAACATTGCGTAAGAATTCAACGGCTCATTCCGAAGGAGTACCTACAATCCACAGTACTCTTCCCTCTTCTTTTCTTGAATATGAATAGGCCTGTTAGCGTGTAATTGCAGCTTTTCAATGCAAATGTCGTCTTCGGTTGTGCTTCGAGCTTCTAATACCACGCGCAATACGGAATGAAAAACAGAAACCGGAAGTGTAGAATTTTTACTACAATTCAGACAAGAATGGGTGCTACTAAAACCAAAGTTCTTACCGATTGGTGATGGCAATTCGTTTAACGCGTAGGTCAAGGGAATTTTCATTAATATTATAGCTTTATGCGTAGGTGGCGAGATTATAGAAATAGTATAAAGAAAATTTAGTCATGCAGTCAACAAAAGGAGCACAATAACTCAATCAAGATATCACCGACTATTGTAATCGTCATTAGTCAAGAACATAGTGAATGAGAGTAGTGTTTAATATGAACATTTGTCACATCCACAGCATTAACCAGTTGCCCGATTGCAACCATCTTTGTAATCTCATTAATTAATTACTTGATTAAGTTAGTTCCAAAATTTGGCAGTCTGTAATTCTTCCTATATAAATATTGTGCTGGTATTCTTCGAGTGTCATATGTGTAGTACAGTTCAAACTATGTTGTATATCTTTTATAATCCCGTGGTCTACAAACATGGCGCGGTCAGTTTGTTCAATTAGGTGACCGCATTAAATAACAGAATACTCTTAATATTATTACGTAATACCTATACAATTCGTCCTCATAATCCAAAGCGCTACAAACGCTCCAACTAATTGCTAACCTCATCTCACCATTCAAGCTCAACCCTTTCACTAAACTACTGCTTAGGAATTGCACTTTTCCCCTTGCACTCGATTCAGCAGAAAAAGTATCCGCACTCGATATATCTGATAATCCAAATAAAATTAATGGAGAAAAGAGCTAAACGGTGCAGAGACCGGGGTTGCACGCATCCATCTCTTTTCATCCGAGCACGTTCCCTTCAGCCTCGTCTTCTAGCCTCCACTATCCTCGTTCCATCACCTAAAGCCGTTCGTCGTTAGGTAGTGCATTCTTCCTAGCAACTTGATTATATCTCCTTCGGCTGCTCAATATCCACAACACCTCAATTCAGTCAATTAATTAGTACTTAATGGACACGTTTTGAACTACATTATCCATTGCCGTCGTGGCGCAGCCACCGAGAAATTACGACGGATTCGGGAAACTAGGTGCAATGTGAAATCTCTGTGAAGGTCTAATTTTGAACTCGTCACAACGAATGACTTTATTCCGGTCTGTGGTTGTTGGAACTTTGGGAGGAATTAGTCCTGACACGGGACAGATGTTACCGCACCGTGCGCGACGAAATAACAGCACAGCCTGCAGGATTCTATGCTCCATATATCGAAATGCATTGTACGCAATTGTCACATACGTATTCGCGCAGTTTCCTCAGTACTCAACACCGCAAACGAGCATTAACTGCCGTCTACAATCCTTTCTACCAATTTTACAGGTTTATGTGAAAAATCGCGGGAACGTAATACTGCATGGGGAATGGTTCAAAAAGAGACAGAGCAAAGAGGAAAATCTTCTACGATTCAATGTGGTGGATACGTATCTAGGAGCAAATACTGATCGCCATGTCACGTTTATGAAACACATAAATAGGAGGAAATCATTTTTGACATCTCTATATTAAACCTTAAATGATAGTCTGAAGATAGAAAGAGTTCCTTCAAAGCTTTCATCAATCGCTTTGTGTAATGCAAACGTTACCACCTCGAACCAAATTTGTTTGTATCCAAAGATAATTTCTTTTACCTAGATACACCGCTATGAATTCATTCGGAAAGCACTGAAAATTATTGTGTGGATAATTTTCTTGTCGCAAAGTGTAGGTATTGCTGTGTTATTTCATGAAGAATTTCGATCTATTTGTGTCAAAAATGGATGCTTATGGGTCGATGGAGAGTGCAAACGTTATTGAATTATAGGTATCGCTGCTTTCGTTTTATATAGGTTCCTATGAAGAATTTCGTAGCATGCTTTGCCTGGTATGGATATTTACATATAAATGAATGACTGAATTTAGACAAATTTTGCAGTGTATATTCCCGCAGGAGTGGTGTTTAGTTTTACTCCAATTTATATGTACAGGGGCCCCAGAAAGTAACGGAGCAGTAAATATGATATAAAAACATTTTCGTGGAATTCAAAGATTTAAATAACGCTGTGGCATTTCTCGCTATTATTAAATATATAAGCTGACATAGACTACATTTGAGATGTTCGTGAAAGTGAAGCAGATAGCTTAGATTTGACTTGTACAACACGGTATGTAGATTTGTATGAAATATTGTAGAATATGTAATTCCATTAGATAAGAGTTAGCGTAAGGAGTTAATATACTTTTATTTTAGTAGAATAATGTACTTTCCTGTTTTTCCAATTGAAACAAAATATTCCAGAAGCATACATATTTATTCGGCGGTAGTAACATGGATTCAACCTAAATTCTACATATCGGTAAAATTCCACTTATAAAAGCATTATTGAGAGCTTTAGAATACAATAAGTGTACTCCTCTTCCCTTAAAATCTGTTTTCTATAATTTGCAAATATTGAATTTCTCATTAATTCAACATACTTATCTCTTTAACATAGCTCCGAAGTCGATTGATTTCACAACATATTCTACAACTATTAAATTATACGGCAAAATTTAAGCAGCAAACTTTCTTTCAATATATACAAAATTGAAGAATAAAAATGAAGTGTCTTTACTGCAATGAATTACATAAACAGCCACAAATATACATAAATGGTCGCCCGCGTTCGCGTGTATTCAAATTCATCCGCAAAATTTCTGAAAACCACGTATGCTCGAAGAACAGTCCTTTGACACACGGATTACGACAGATAATAGGATCGAATATAATTCTAGTATGATGAAACGATCGCGGTGCAAGAATTCGTGCAATGAAATTTTTGCCATAGTACTCGAGGCGGTGTGGAAGAAATAAAAATAGTACATAAAAACAGTGCGGAGGATGATAAACAAATGCTAATGTGGTATTAACGACACCCGTTATATAGCATGGGCCCAGGTGGACCAACGGTTGCGCGCATTCCTTCGATTCCCCTGTGTATGTATGCGTGTATAGGATATTTCTCACCTTTCTGCAATACCGTCCATCTCCTTTAGTCCTCCATTCCTCTCCCGCCATTTTTCTCTTTGCATCCACATGGCCATGGCATGTACACGTGACGGAGGTCCACCAGAAAGAACCACGAGAATCGGTGTGCACATGCATACCGGCGAAAGAATGGAATGTTCCTTCCGCCTTCTATTGCAAGGATTTTATAATACGTAAGCGTTAATTCGTATTTGGCAACGAAGCGCATGAAGGTGCTACGGGTAAATATGGAAATTTAAAAGATTACATTTGCCATCCCGTGTAGCCATTTAAGTAGGTATTGTGGGAATATTTTATGGGAAATAGAATTCGATACGACACTGGAATTAGTATAGTATAAATTGCTTCGATTAGGTTATGCATCTTAAAAAAGGAAGCTTGGTGGACCTAGTATAATGTGCTCAGCACATAGACACGAACATAAGTTTAAGAAAGACATCTTGGCGACAGGCGGAATGAAATGAGAAATGGTATTAGAATGGTGCTATTGCCTATTAGGTCTCTAAGATCCTTTATCACGTGCTTCCTACGAAATATAAATTAACCGAGCCTTACGTTAATAATACGATGTTACGTAAAACATTTCCTAAGAACTTTGTTGCATTGGCGTAAATGCTGGGTTACCGGCCGCCGAAGTTAGTGCTTTCTACAGGTTTAGAAACTGAATTTACTTCAAGCCATGCGATTTGAGAGGAATTAATTGGCCACGGTTAGTAGTAATTAAATATAATATCCTATTAGATTCATATTCTTCATAGCATTAGTCAAGAGACCACTATTTTGTGAAGATAACAGTTGCGACTACTTCCAAGGGTAGTTAATTATTTTTCGTACGAAGGCAGGAAACGGATTATAAGTTACAGAATAACATTCGCTTCAAAGAAAATAAGCTATACAGTTTGGGAATAAAATTGTTAGTCGCTTTAATGCCGTTATGGTTGATTAAGCAATCTTTAACGATGTTCTGACTACGATATATATAAATCTCAAACATGCGTTAAGAATTACAATTATTCTGGTTACCAGTAGCATAGAAACAAAAGGTTTAACTTCGAAATAATGAAATACTCCGCTTAAAATTTGAATTAAATAGATTCCAAAATTGATGCAGCGAAGCTTTGCTAATACCCATGTATTGAGAACTTGCTTTAAACATAAATAGAAGCAGATTTTTCTAAAAATATATATCAATTGTTTATATAATCGAACCCAATAAGTGCAGCTCACTTTTTCTCGCTGACAGCAATACAACTCACGTGTAAATGCAGATTGCGTGTAAAACGTTCGGACCAGTATTCCATCGAATCAATAACGTATTCGATATCCAGTTCTTGCCAGAAATCGTTCAGAACATGCCATGAAACGCGCACAAATATACTCAAAGGAAGGGATTCATAGTGTCGTAAAATTAATTGCTCTATACGTAACCATGCTAAAACAAATAATAGCTTTAAAGCTTAATAAGGGCAATGGATAGCGAATTAGGTATATTTCATAAAACAACCATTACATCATTGAATATCAATATTTCGCTAAAGAGTTGAAGCATATTTTTGAACTAACATCACGCAAGAACTTCCAATCAATTGACCGATGCATACGTCAAAATTCAAAAGTATTTTCTGCAAAAATTACCAATAAGTTCTTCACGAAATTCGGCAATATTATAAGCAACCCTTTATAAAAATTCTCCACTGAAGTCACCAAACGTCTCGTTAAAATCATGGCCAAACGAAAGAAAATAGTTCCTGGGCGAATATCCTCCGCGACACAGATATCTAGCAAACGCTTTCTGGGCCCAGTCTATTTACAATCGTCCATAGTGCACACGGTGCACGTTATTAGATGAAGTTCGGTCTGGAAGGACGACGATCAAGCCACCCCTGACTAGTGCGGTTACGTCAATTCGGCGTAGAAAGAAAGCATGGAGCAGGAGAGGGGAGGAAGTGAGTTTATTTATACCAGTGAATTTCAGCTTATTTTGGCCGACACCGTGTCCCTCGAAAGTAACGACGCATTTGGTCAGGTATGACGCTTCATCCGCGTTCCATCCATTCTAGGAATCGTTCCGGGCCGGTACGTCGTCTGTCAGTGAACTCCAGAACCATTAGTGTCGGATTATCGATCGATTTGGTACGGCGGAAGTTGTCACGGTCATAAATACAGAAGTGGGGATGCCGAGATGGAGGATATGTGAAATTTTGGAAGAAAATGTGGATGATGGGGCAAAGAACCCTTCGGTCTCTGGAGAATTTTGGGAGAGCCATGATATCGCAGCAATGTGTAAGTTGAGAATTGTATCAAGCTTGATACTGCGCGTGAAATGGTTAGGAACATACCTGTGAGTTAATCCTGACTTGCCATAGCAAGCAAATGGTGGACGTGCTTCCGTCAAACTATGTCAGAGTTCACGTTTGCTGAAGATGAGTTGTATTCGTTATGTAATCAAGGGCATTGGTCACCTCTTGCTTACCGAACACACTTTCGCCTTTAATCCACATTCGTGGTAGGGTATAACTTCGCAACCCCTCCGCTTTCTCACCTTCTCACTGCTGTTTTCTAAGCTTTACCCTCCTGTTTCGTTTATCTTCGAACATCCAACGAAGATTGTTGCAAGTTTTCCTACAGTTTGTCTGGAAACTGCGAAAATTATAAGGTAGGTAACTTTTCAACAAATTTTCGAAGTGCCTGAGAATACGAAAACTGTGAGAGTTGTAGGTAGGTTGAAGGATGACAAGCATATAGAATTTATGTGTTTGCATAGGAATTAGAAATTGTTAACTGATTAAAATACATTGTTAACATTAGAACCATCAACGTATAGCGAGTGCATGAATATCGTATACACTGTTGGTGGCAATGAACCATTTGCACTCTACGATCTTTTGGCCAAAGACAGATAGGATTTCAAAGACTTTCCGTTACAATGCTGAGGATAATCTTCGGAGCAGGTATAAGAAACCGT
Organism: Eufriesea mexicana; assembly: GCF_001483705.2. Taxonomy (NCBI): domain Eukaryota; kingdom Metazoa; phylum Arthropoda; class Insecta; order Hymenoptera; family Apidae; genus Eufriesea; species Eufriesea mexicana. Next base: position 313,230 of record NW_016912944.1, on the reverse strand, counting down.
ATAGTAATTAACACGAAGTGTTAATTGATTTCAAAACCTCGCACACCGCTTCATTATTTGGAATATGCCAAATTATGAATATCGAGCTTCAAAATTTTATCAAATGATGAATGTAGTGCGCCTATCGAGCGCAATGGTTTACATCTGTATAATGAAATTAAAAGAGCATACAAATTATGATCTCGATCGAATAATGTTCGATATTAATATAGATGTTGGGCAGTGGTAGTGTTTATTGGCAGCAACAACATGAATGCGTGAGAATGACTGTAAAGTTACGAATTATTTCTCGGTTTACTACAATGCTCAACACTGTATTACAATATTACAACCCTGTTCGACCTCGACCATGAAATTCACATCTCTATTAAACGGCAATTACCTTCGACTAATTGTCCGACGAGTTACACATGGATGACAACGCTGACGTGGGCCTTGTATATTCGGCCATCGTTCTCCCGGTAATCATCGAAAAGCTACGTCTGCGTGATGGAAGATGTGCGATATTATATTTAGTTTGCAATAAGCAACTGCATACTCTCGGCAATTACAAAGACAGTGAATCTAAATCAAGTCACATTCTCCACATTGGTAGTTCCATTGTTTATATGTGTTCTATTGTTCCTGTCATTGATGAAATATCTATGGAGCCTATAGAGAATTGGAGTAAGCGTTTTTGAAGAAACATATCAGGTAATCAATTTATAAGTATAAGTTCTTAGAAGTGACTTATCTTGTCAGATTCAGGGAAGGATTACGTAAAGTTTCATGATGTACACTGGGTAATTAGTATAGGAACAAAAATTGAAAGCAGAGATTTCACTGCGTCGATATACAGAGTTCGACAAGTTTAGATAATTCTGCTAAATTTGGACTTAGCTGTGTAATTCGAAAATATGCTTCGAAGATTTTAAGAGAATACATTAAATTCCGTTTAATACGTTCACGGTGTAAGCTTCTAACTCGGATATCTCTACGTACCACGTAGTTTTGCATCACGTGTGTGGCACAGACTATGATGTATATTGCATGTTTGCGTAAAGGTATGATGAATAAATATGCCATTGGGAGCATACGCTAATAAACCTTCATAGGATAGAGAGTGGAAGCTTGTGACGATGTTATGCAAAACATTTTCTAGAATGTATACAGGATTATTTTAGCATGGGAATGCTGTAATAAAGTTCGGAAAGAGTTATAACTGCCTACAAATATCTAAATCTAGGCACAGGAAATAGAATTGGAATTCGTAGGTCGTGGTTCCCAATTCTAAAATTGGGATTGGTCCGCGAACACCAACCTTTGCAGGTATCAGAATTTCCTCTGATTATTGTTACATCCGGCCTACCGCAATTGCCTTAAACGGGGAGAAAATGTCTTGGAAAGCATTCTTGTCCATTGACACAAGGGTGAGCAGTACTGTCGATAATTGCAGTTTGACTCGTCCCTCTGTGGTAATCGTAATTACGTCACTCCCGTGAAACCTCAAGGATTGCATTACTCACAGCACACGAAGATTAAGTATTACGGAAATTTGCTTAATGCAGCCTACCTTGCCAGTCGTCAGGGAAACGCGGTCTTTATTTCGATCGCGCCAACCATTCCATTGCTGCTAGTAACGTATCGCGTAGACTAGATGTTCTACAGGTACAGCTGATACTAGGTATGTAATTAATGTATGTAGCTGGGAATTCAATATTCTATATAATTAATCGAGGACTCAGTTCGAATAATGTAATTAAGAATATTAAACTAATGATACTAATATTAACTAGAGACCTAGGAACCCTGTAACATAATAAGTTAAACAATTATAATGGGTAATGAATTTTCATTTCATTAACTCTAAGCTCCTTTTAAAATTCATGCTAATAAGTATCTTCGTAGTTTACAGGTAACATACGATGGAATGCATACGATAACAGTCTCCTACTCCTAGTTACAGTAATGTCTTTTAGTGTTCATGCCCTGTCGATAAAGTAGCTGTGAAACGCATGCCAAATTTAATCTCTTAAGATTCATCAGAAAAGCTTATGATCCCTTTATATTTTCGAAATTCAAAAAGAACATTGAAGATTTGCAATAGACAGCAAATGTCGCAGACTTTGTGCGTAGCATTTAGCTTGGCATCCTTTTCCTAAAAATGCTCCTTGGAGAACGATACCAATTGCCAGGACTCGCAACGTGGAAGTGGCTACGCATCGATAACCGGCGTTCGCCCTGGTGGCGAAAACTACTGGTGGCATCAGTTTCAAGCATATCTAATCTAACTTGGAGCGCAAGAAGCTATAGTGAGCCAATGACACTTTATCATATGTCGTGTCTTAAAAAAAGCGATTCGGATTGGTGCACAAATATTTATACTCTAGTGACGCAACGCTAATAAGCTGCATTTCAACAGACTCTAATATTTCCATGTTCACAAAAACTTTGGGAGTGAAATATAAAAAACGTGAGCAGAGGAAATACATTCTAATCGCGCCGGGCCTGAAAGAGATCGCGATTTTACAATACACCGACTAGCATACGAAACGTACCTCTGTGTACATGGCGCCCCAGGATCAGTATCACAATCGGGCATAGCCCTCCATATACATGGCCACACTTGCTAAGACTTAGCCATGAACCAATGAAACTCCCAGAACCACTACGCGGGTCCAGTGAGGCCTGGCTGGCGTACAGACATTACCTAATCATGCCCCAAGTAGTAGAACTTAACCATCGCAAATTGTAAGACCGTAGACACATGTCGGACCAACTACAGGCCTATACCCTAGTAGCGTAATACCGGGGCTGCTGATCCTCGCATTCACCGCAGACGGAACAGTGTCACCAATGCCATTCTGAAATCCGAAGCATGGCGAGATTGACAGTGGCATGGATGTGTGATGGGGACGAGTCGTAGCGATGACATAGGATGCATGGTATTATCGATTACACGGAAGTACGTCGCGTAGGCTAGCTAGTACTTAAGGACGAACGCGATTATCGGGTGAACAACTATGTTCTATTTGGTAAGCGAGAGGGATAACCGAGGACGGATAAGGAATAGATGTATTCGCTGCAAGTTATGTAGCTAACAATTGTGCAGATAACGCGCACGTGAGTCTTAGCCTAGTAATCTACCTTACAACTATTTATAGCGCCTTAGGTATAAAGGCATGCATTCCTCGTCGTCCAACATCTTCTACCTTGCAACTAGTTGTGTCCAATCGCACGAAACCCTCGTCGTTCAAGGAATTATTCCAGATTAAATTTTGAGAAACCTGAAATCTGAAAGCAGAATATATTAATTTGAATATAAACCCAAAAGCAGGCGGATATCTCCAACATCTCCGCCGACAACCTTTTCGAAATCTTAAAAGTTACTGTAAAAACGTCAAAGCGAAAAGTGGACTCATGCTCAAACAATCGAATTCAGATAGTAAACCTATAAAGCATATATGTGGATTAGACCCGGGATAGGACCGATTAGAAGGAGGAACGATGAGACTTATTAAGGACAACAACGAGATATCAGAATCGAAGCGACAATTTAAAACCGAGAAAAGGCTGAATGAGAATTATTGCAAGATCCAGCTTGCCCAGCACTGACCTCTAGGTAGGCCGCCGCGGACATAATGCTGAAGTGAAGTAAGTGCCTGGTGCAGACCCCGAGGTGCCTCTTCCGAACTCAACCAGGCAAGGACATGAGATGTCGAGCGGTGCCCCGTTTATATGACCCACAATCGGTTTCCGAAATCGGACGAGGATTATCGAATTTTGTCGATTCCGTTAATAACCACTTTTTCTCAATAGTAGTCGATATCCTCGTACCTTTTCCAATTTCTATTGTAAATGTATGATTTGGGTTATTTGCTATTAACAATATCAATTGGATTTCACAATAAATTCAATTATTTATACAAAACAAATAATACAATTTACGGGTTCTCTAAATTAAGGAATTCTCTTGTACACATTGTTAAGTTAAGTTAGCCGCATTACTTTTTATTTATATGTACTTCTGTTCTAGGATATATAATTTACCGTTCTATCAATACTGATCATATTAATGACCCTGGATGGGTTCTTCTACGGAGAAATGTACAGAATACTCCACTGTTAAGCAAATTCGTGTCATATAATAAGCTTTTTACAAAAATCCATGAATATTAGTATGAATTATGCTTGACGCTTTATTTCTATGCCCTGATAGCTATTTAGAATTATTCAGAAGCAAAAATAATTTTAATTAGAGGCATTGATTAACTCACGATACTCCCATCTGACTTGCAAGGCAAGAATGTACCTCCTACCCTCCATACAGCTTATTCTTGTGTAAATACTCCTTTTCTTAAATCTATGGATGCTAGACCAACTAAGGTTATCCACTCGTCTTTGAAAAAATAAACTCTAAAAGAATTACGAAACGGTTATCGCAGACCAAAGCAGTTTAAACTTATTGGACAGCGTATCCTAGAGATATCTATACCCTTACAAAATCATTTAATCCGTGAAGCGAGAAATTTATAATTAAATCCTATAAGATATTTTCGTTCGATTCATTTTTATTGCAAATTCATGTATTGAGCAATTTGTTATTAACAGTAAACTTAATAATTCATATAATCTTTCACCGCAGATTTAATTGGCTGTTATATAATTAAGTAGCAAATGCTATTTTCCTATATATAGCTTATAATAGTGGTAGCTCTATACCCCTATTATCATTTTGAAGTTGTCATGTTATGTCTCATTTGGAAGTAATGAAATATTCAATGGCAAGGTACTTCGGTCCCGATAGCACGTTCATCCCCTGTACCTTTATAATTTTATTACAACCGCCCATCATGGTGTCGAATTAATTATCCATTCTGTTCATAGTCCACACCCTACCACACTCGATCAATATTAGTTGTCTTATTTGCACTGCCAATACAAAATGTACTGAAATACACATTTCACATTTACTTATACATGGCCAAAGTTCCAACTATCATCTTCCCATTTCGCTTAAACCTTACAACACGAAGATTTTCAATTTAGCAAAGACTCTCATGGTAGACACAGCCCAAAACACCCAATACTCCTCCCACAGTGTTCTGTAATAGAAAATCTCGTCTGCCGACATTATCCAAAAAACGTTTCCGTAAAATTTCTCATCTATTCCTCGGAGTGATGGCTTTATAGTCGGGCAGTAAGGTGGTACATCCTTGCCTCTACGAAATCAGGAGGCGCGAAGGAGGAACTTATCGTTGGTGGTCAAGCGTGCGAGTCAGATATGACTTATCTTATCCCAGTTGGAACAGAACGACTTCGAACGAAATTCCTCGTATTCTTGCACCTGCTTGTCAGAAACACTCACGCTGGAGTCCTGGCCTTAAGCCTGGATTCGAACTTGTACGTCGAGGTTCGCAAGTCGAACCTGCTTTCGGCCCTCATAAATCCAATACGGGACAAGAGGGATTCGAAATCTCTGCACACTACTGGTGCCGCGGTATCGGGAGAAATAATCTGCAGTTCGTTTTTTGGTTTTCTCCCTTCAGAAGAAGTATGGATGCACGAGAGAACGCCAACATATAGTATCCTTTCCTTCCACAAGCAAAATTGTCTGGCTCGTATAGCGTTTCACTATGATATCAGCACATCATGGTGAATCATAGAAAAGCTTTCATGGTGCAAAGTATTAATGAAGCTGGATTTGACTATGGTATTAATGAAACAGTTGGTACACTTTCAGAATATATGTAAACAATAAGTCGTAGATTCTACGAAACGCAAATAATTGTAGGAATTCACGTGAAACTAGGGTATGCAGGAGCTATGGGATGAAGAGTCATGCGAAGGGAGGTGAAGTAATTTTGATAATTAAAAAGCACATATACGGTAGAATATAATAAAGTGAATCATAGAATGAATTAAAGCCTAACTTGAAAAATACACGCATAATTAATGTAAATATGCACTATAATGTAAGTGTAGGTTACGGAAACCGTACATCATTATAAAGATTCAAACGTCGGAAATATGTCGCTTCAAAAATATGAGTGAAAATGTGATTACAATTAATCCTTCTATTTTTTACATTTGTTCATACGGATTCTATTAGATCCATCATAGATCCGTTACTCATACAAAATTTTACATTTCTCTAAAATGAGGCACTTGTTAGCTTTCTACATTTTTCCTATTATATTCCCGTCCTTATATAACATTTGAATAATGCTATATGTATTTTCAATTCCACAGTATTACTTGAAGCTGTTCTTTGCAACTCACTCTCAGGAATAACTCCTCAACCCCTTGCACAACGCTTGTACCACTAGATCAACGCCGCTGACCTCCAATTTGTAATTTGTTCTTATCTTCAGTATCCAGTAAAAATGGAGACACTGAATTAAGCATCACTTGAAGGAAACTCACAGACATCCTCAATTCTTCTTATAGAACAAAATTTTTGTTTCTACAATATCTTCCAGTGCAGACATCTGATTGGACTTGCTATAGATCGAACAGCTGAAAATACTTTCAAATTAAAGGGTGTCAATTGTTACTGATATTATTGTGACTGTCCAGGTTCAACACTTTCTTATCGCCCGTATTCCAAAAAATTTTTTCGTTGCATCTTTCTTAGTCTAATTCTGCACATACTATGTATCTGTCCAATTATAGTCACAATATAAATTGGATTTAATCGTTTCGCCGACAGAATCCTCAACGGAGATTTACGATTCGGTTACAGTCAATTAGAGGCATTAATGCATGCCGAGATTTCGATCCACTAGCGACACACTGCACCGAGGAAACGGTTCAAATCCAACTTATTCACAGTTCAGCGAAGGATGGCAAACGAATACGAATCGAGTGGTGTCATGGAGGTGATATCTAATCGCAGTGGTCGATTCCTCGTGGGCATGTAAGGCCAGAATCTGGAATGAGATGTTTAATAAAATGTGCTTTTTACCTCCTTTCCGTTTTCGTATGCCGGACGTTTAAAAGGTCGTGGATTCGAAGGCCAGTAGATATACGCGACGCGGATTCTCTATTGTGTTCCTCTTTTACATTT